>NC_063358.1:4207266-4259461 GCF_021869965.1 Rhincodon typus
CCGTGCGTGAGTGTGTGTCTGTGCATGTACCCGTATGTGTGTGTGTGGGGGGGGGGAGGGAAGGGGGGTGCATGGTGCATGCACCCATGTGTGTGTTTTGTGTGCATGTACCCGTATGCATGTGTGTATGTGTACTCGTGTATGTGTGCGTGTATGTACCCATGTCTGTGTGTGTGCATGTACTTGTGTGTGTGTGTGTGTGTGTGTGTGTGTGTGTGCGTGTGCATACACACGTGTGCATGCACCCATGTGTGTGTGTTTGCGCCTGTGTGTGCATGTACATTTGTGTGTCTGTGTGTGCATGTACCCATGTGTGTGTTGGCACACGTGTATGTGCATGCATATATATCCACATGTATGTGCATGCATGCTGATACGCACTGTTTGCTCAGCTGTAACATGACTGATAAAGTGTACAGTTCACATTATGGTAGTAAGGAGGTTTAGTATACTGTATGTGAACAATATTATAGCAGGACATTCTGCTAAGTCAGGTCAGTAAAGCATTCTGTGTGATCTGCTTAAAACTCCCAGACCATATGGTGTCAATAAAAAGAAACAGACTTAATTTCAAGAGACATCAGCTGTGCAATTGTTCATTCATGCAGAATGACATTAGACATTAAATTTCAACATCACCGCCAGTTTGATATGGACTATTGTAAGGAGATGCGTCATACAGACTAGAAAGGATTGAAGTTCAGTCTCTGAGCTAATTGGAAAAGCTGACATCAGTTGAGGAGAGTAAAAGCATAGCTAGAATGACTAGCTTCACTGATATGGAGAGCAGTTCAGAGAATTATTTTATATATTTAAAAAAATTATATTTTTCATTTTTATATTGAATCGCTCAAGGATTGTGGTGTTGGTAATAGAATTTTATGCTAATTGTTCTTACCCTAAATCTAGAAAAAAAAACTCTTGCTCAAGTCATTTCTTTACTCAGTTTTTTTCTCGCCAATGCATTTCCTGTGGTAACTTATTGAATCAATGGGTTGGATTGCACTCAGGGGTTCTCCAGTTGTTATGTGCAGCTGACTACTAATGGGATAAAATCACACTGTACGATATTAACAGCAGTTAGAAGTTATTACTGCATAAGCTCAGACAGCATCCATGGAGAGAGAGCCTAAGACTCAAAACATTAGCTTGCTGTCTCTCCATGGATGCTGTCTGACCCACTGTGATCTCCAGTATTTGTCATTTTCAGTACAGACTCCAGCATCTGCAGTAATTTTCTCCTAAATTACTGCTTAAGGTAATGGTTCTAAAAGTGTCAATGCTGAAGACTGCATTAAGCTTCAATCTAAAGATATTGTACAGTTCTGAGTAGTGAAATGGGAAGAATAGCTTGTATCTCAAAGGGGACAGATGTGTTATTAATGTCTGCCAATTGTTTAAGTAATACTGTCCATCAAACTAATGTAAATTGTTCCTAATAGTTATCATACAATAAACTACATTTTGTTCAGACAATAATCTCTTCTTGTTATTACTCAGTGGTGATTGATCATTAGATCCAGTCAAAGGGAATAGGATTGATAGCAGCATCTCACTACCCATTAATACCAAATGGTGATCAGTAGTGTGCACCCATTCCTTAATACAATAACGTACAATGGTGAAAAAATCCAGGATAAGACATTTGCAGGAGACCAAATGAGTTTACAGCTTTAGAAACTCTTCCCACTGACTAACTTTTCATCAGACAGTCAGCATCTGCAAGTGCTTGAACAAACAAGCAGTCAGCAGGAACATTGAAATCAGAATTCATAAGAAACATATTTGTTGCTAGAATTACTAATGAGTCTTTGCCAGATTTATTTCTGTTCAAAGAAGATTTAACTTTGGACAACGATATCCAGATTGTGCTAAAACCACAAAGTATCAACGACATTCCAAGAGGAGGACAAACTTATCACTGAGGAGCCACAGAATCCATTCACTGTATAAGGTATTAATAATTTGAAGACACACCTGAAAACCAACTCAAAGTTTAGACCAAACAGCAGATGCTAAAAGCCTGTGTCTGTGTTGTTGAAAAGAAATGCCTTACAGGCATAAGCAGTGCCCAGCTATGGCAAAGGTATGCTACATCTGTAATGTTACTGTGGCATATTGTTAAGTAAGCAATTGGGTTAATTGGTTAACTAATTGACTGGATTGGACCAATATAAAACAGGAATAGGTTTGACTAGTTTGGGGAAGAAGCCAAGTGTCTGAGTAGTTACTAAACTCCATGCACAGAGTACAGTCTCTTTGTTTCTGTTGCACTGACTGGCTTAGAGCTGAGTTATATTACTGGAGGAAGATAATAGCCCAAATGTGAAAATTGGAAACTAAGATCTTTTTCTGATAGAAGGTTATAATTTAAGCAAAGTTTGAGAAGAATGTTTGATACCAAGTGCTGGGATATGATTTCCTGCTAATGGTCTGAGAAGCTGCACCTTATGATCAATTGAGAAATGAGGTTAATAAATGGATTCGGGTTATGTCCTTAGCAAAGAAAAATTGTAGTATAGCCTTGGCACTATCATATCCTCAGAACCAGGGTCAGGTGTAATGTTTTCTCAGAAGTAAAGGCTGAAGTTTTGGACAGAGAGGAAACTTTGGATAATCTATTGAATTTTGTCCACAATTGTTATCAGAATGGTAACTGGTTAAATGCATAAAAGATATGGTCAAAGTTTAATAAGTTTAGAAAGGAATGGTTATTCCTTTGAAGGGTATATAATTGAATATAAAAGACTGCATTCACTATTACAGAAGTTTTATTTGGAGATTCCCAACCTAGTGGTTGTCTTCAAATTATTCGACTGTGCGAAGGTGTCAAACATGAATAGACTCCAAGTATTAACTGGAGTAGATTTTCAGAAAGAAACACACTTTTGGCGTAGATACCAGAAGCCTTAAAAAAGTCCTGGGAAAACATTCATTCCCAGTGACCTTCATGATTGAAATGGGGCTTACAGCAAGAACACACAGAATGGAGAATTCAGTGGCAGTGACAGTGTGAAACCAAAAACCAAACTCAAAAATATGAAAGGACTATCACAATTAAAAGGAGAGATAGAATTATCAAATCCTCACAGTGTGGAAGCAGGACATTTGGGCCATTGGGTTTACACCAATGTTCTGAAGAGCATCCCACTCAGATCCACCCTATCCCTGTAACCCCGCATTTCCCATGGCTAACCCACCTTGCCTGCACATCCCTAGATTCTACGAAACAATTTAGCATAGCCGATCCACCTAACCTGCACATCTCTGGACTGTGTGAGGAAACCCACACAGACACGGGGAGAATGTGTAAACTCCACACAGACAGTCACCCGAGGGTAGAATCAAAACCAGGCCCCTGGTGCTGTGAGGAAGTAGTGCTAACCACTGAGCCACTGTGCCATCCCAAATAGCAAAGATATTTCTGCCAATTATAACAGATGACAGGAATTGGGGAACTATAAGAGAAGAATAAGCCCTGGGACCACCCATGGTATGATCATCTACCCTCTGGGCAATTAGGGATGGGCAATAAATGCTAGTTAGCCAGCAACGCCTTCATCCTGTGAATGAATTAAATAAAAAGGTATTTCAAGATGTGACTTGAAAAATCATTACACAATGAATTATTTTTTAGTCATTCGTGAGATGAGGGTGTCATTTGCTAGGCCAGGACAGAGGGAAGTTAAGAGACACCCACAGTGTTGTGGGTCTGGAGTCAGATGTAGGCCAGACCAGGTAAGGATGGCAGTTTCCTTCCCTAAAGGATATTAGTGAACCAAATGGGTTCTTCATGACAGTTGGCAATGGATTCATGGTCATCATTAGACTGTTAATTCCGGATCTTTATTGAATTTAAATTCAAAACCATCTGCCATGGCAAGATTTGAACTCAGGTCCCCAGAGCATTACCTAGGTTTCAGGATTAACAGTCCAGCAATAATACCACTAAGCCATTGCTTCCCCCTATTTTAATGGAATTATCCTAAATTGAATAATAAAGTTTAGAAATTACACACAAGGAACATTTGGAAGGAGAAGATGATCATCCTGATCAGGAAGAGGACGTTGTACTTGTTAAAAGAGGTTTAGGCCCAATAATTAATGTTTTATTCACTGACTCATTCAGTTCTGCCGTGTTGGACAGTGGGTACACATCTACAGTATGTGCAGCAACCATAGTTAAAATATTACATAGATTCTTTAAATAATATGTACTGAAGTAAGTTTAAGGAATTTGAGCATTCTACCTGTTACAGATTTGGGGCTGACACCATGCTGAAATCACTAAAAAGACTGGAGGCTCCTAGTAGAATAGCTGGGGTAAACCACTTCATTAACTCAGACAAGAGAAACTGGAGATAAACAATAAATGCTGACCCAATCAGCAAAGTCCACATTCCATGAATGAATTTTTTTAAAAACAGTATTGAGCAAAATACCCTTACTATTGATCAGATCATCTCCAAAAAGACTCAAAAGTGAAATTGGATATGAAACATGACAAGGCAATTTTTCTTGGGAAGTCAGTGGACTTACAGTTTTAACAATATGCACATTTTTCATTCCTTTAAGAAGGCCTAACTTCTCAGTACAAATATCAAGGAAGTCGTCGCTGATGCCAAGAGATAGATGTTTAAAGGGAAAAAGGTTATCAATCTTCAAACAACTACAGCAGCCCATGTGTCTATCTTGTCACAGGTAAAAAAAAATCCCACTAAATGAAATAGGGATAAGGGACAATAGTTCACTCAATTTATGGAAGAAATCGGTTGGAGTTGTGATATATACAAAACAAAGTAGAAACTCACGATCATGTCTGATAAAGAATTGCCCATTATCGAAGCAATTCACAAAGTTGTTGCACTGGACTGGAGGAATGAATAATGAAAAAAATTTAAACTGCACTTCATAGCCACAACAACGAGACCTAGTCACTGGATATTAACATATACAAAGAGGAAAGAGCAATAGTGGACAAGTTAATAGAGAACTGGTTAGGGACCAGTCTGGGATTGAACCTATTACATTCTTAACTAAATTTGTTAATGATGAATTTTTGGATGTGATTGTGGTGGTAATGAACACAGCAGCAGATCGGCCCTTTAGCAGTTAGAATATGCAAAATAAATCATATGCAAAATAAATTGTAATGGCTGGAGGTGCTTTGTAAAATCTTAGCTGATCAATTAATTTGTGAAATAACGGCAGACCTGGTATTGGCAGTCCATGCTAAGGTTTCACTTCAAATGGTTGGGATTGGACGTTACTCCTGAAATTCATTCATGCCTCACAGTGCCAGGGAGTTTGTCTGTGTGGAGGTTGCACATTCTCCCTGTGACTGTGTGGGTTTCCTCCAGATGCTCCGGTTTCCTCCCACACTCCAAAGATGTACAGGTTAGGGTGGATTGGCAATGCTAAATTTCCCATAGCGTCCAGGGATGTGCAGGCAAGGTGAATTAGCCATTGGAACTGCAGGGTTGCAGGGATAGAGTAGGATGCTGTTCGGAGGATCAGTGCAGAATGGCCTCTTTCCACACTTTAGAGATTCTATGGTATTGAGTGTTCACCCTGCAGCTTGCAAAAAGAAATACAATTAGTTCCACAGTTTCTGAGCACTAGAATGAGCTGCTCAAAGTGAGAATGGCATTCATCAAGGCTGAAGTTTTTGTCCCAGTGCACAAAGCCTCCTTGCAGCAGCATTTGATTGAAAGCTGCCAACTCACTCCCAAATAGAAAAATGAAGGGCAGCAGTGTTGGGCAGGTGGATCAGAGAAATATTACAATACCACAAAGAGACTGACAAGGTTCAGGTGCCAGTTTCCATGGAGATGGGGTGCCCGCTGCCTGAATCATGCTCTGAGACATTGGTGTCAGGTGGCAATTTGGAGAACCTAGCAGCGAGCTGGAGTCGCCAGGTAACCACCCCTGACTTTCACGTCAGGAACTTTTTGCATCTAGTTTCTAACCATCCAGGGATGCAGAAGGAAGCTGAATGAGGTGAGATTTGCAGCTAATGAGAGTGATAACAAGCAAAAATCCCCAAGCATAGACCTATTTCTGTTCCCAAGTGAGAATTGCATCTCAATGTCCAGAACCCTGTTGGGAGATGCATGTAGACAACCATATGTGATTGAGAACTTGACCACAGAATAAGGACTGCAAATTAAGAAGCTTCAGATTATTCTGTCTTTTTTTGTCTTTAAGAATAACAGCCATTGTCCAAAAAGAGCTTTTTATTTCCTTTTGAAAGGAATCTTTGCAGAGAGAAAATATTTCTTTTCCTTTCACCTGATATCTCTGTGTGTGTGTGTGTGTGTGTGTGTGTGTGAGAGAGAGAGTATGAGAAGGAGAGAGACTGTGTGTGTGTATCTGTGTGCGTCACACGTATGTGTCTGTGTTGGTGCTTTCGGTTATTTAGACAAAAGTAAACATTCACATTTTCATGTTGCTAACCATGTGCATTAACCAATTTTGCATCTTGATTGAATTGGTTTTGTTTTATAACAACACAATAATTTTATACTTATTTAAGAATCCTAGCAGATATTTTTCATTCAAAACTCTAATAGAGAATGTAAATAATTGGCCAGATTAGAATTTTGATGAGATATTTTTAAATTTACATTGGGGCCCATGGAGGAGTGGGTCTGGAGTCACAACGCCATTCCCCCATTCCAGTCGCAACAAGAACAATATCATCAAGTCGTAGAGATGTACAGCACAGAAACAGACTCTTTGGTCAAATTCGTCAATGCCGACCAGATGTCCTAAATTAATTAGTCCCGTTTGCCAGCATTTGGCCCATATCCCTCTAAACCCTTCCTATTCATGTACCCATCCAGATCCCTTTTAAAAATAGCCCTAGCTGCTTTTCAGCCTCTCCCTCCTCCATGAAGGATATCCAAGAAACAGAAGATCAGAATCAAGGTCAATTGTTCTCCACTCAAAGGCCTACCGAATATCTTAATAAGACAGCAAACAAGTTCTGACAGAATTGTGAAACTTCCAGACTGCCTGAATTTGTGAAATCAGAGACAATGGAGGAAGATGATGTAGTGGTAGATGTAATTATATACGTGAATGTATAAATGTTAACTATAGGAGAAAAGGTTTTGGGGACAAGTTGGATAAGGTAATGATTCTAAAAGGGTTAGGCTTGAAGACCACATTAAGCTCCATCAATTTTTCGGACTGGAGGCTTGTGACCAGCGGTGTGCCACAAGGATCAGTGCTGGGTCCACTGCTTATCATCATTTATATAAATGATTTGGATGTGAATATAGGAAGTATGGCTAGTAAATTTGCAGATGATACCAGAATTGATGGTGTAGTGGGCAGTGAAGAAGGTTATCTCAGAGTACAATGAGACTTTGATCTGTTGGGCCAATGGGCCAAGGAGTTTAATTTAGATAAATATGAGGTATTGCATTTTGGTAAGGCAAACCAGGGTAGAACTTATACAATTAATGGTAGGGCCCTGAAGATTGTTGCTGAAAAAAAGAGACCTTGGGGTGTAGGTGCAGAGCTCCTTGAAGATGGAGCCACAGGTAGACAGGGTGGTGAAGAAGGTATTTGGTATGCTTGCCTTCATTGGTCAGTGCATTGGGTTATAGAAGCTGGGAGGTCATGTTCTGGTTGTGCAGGACATTAGTTAGGCCACCTTTGGAATATTTCATACAATTCTGGTTTCCCTACTATAGGAAAGATGTTGTTAAACTTGAAAGGGTTCAGAAAAGATTTACAAGGATGTTGCTGGGATTGAGGATTTGAGTTGTAAGGAGAGGCTGAATAGGCTGGGGCTATTTTCCCTGGAGCTTCGGAGGGTGAGGGGTGACCTCATAGAGGTTTATAAAATCAAGAGGGGCATGGGTAGGGTGAATAGTCAAGGTCTTTTTCCCCAGATGGGGGAGTCCAAATCATACGTTTGAAGTGAGAGAGGAAAGATTTAAAAGGGAACTGAGAGGCATCTTCTTCATGCAGAGGGTGGTGAGTGTATGGAATGAGCTGCCAGAGGAGGTGGTGGAGGCTGGTACATAGCTGGCGCTATTTTTAAAAGGCATCTGGATGAGTACATGAATAGGAAGTGTTGAGAGGGGTATGGGCTAAATGCTGGTCAATGGGACTAGACTAATTTAGGATATCTGGTCGGCATGGATGAGTTGGACCAAAGGGTCGGTTTCTATGTTGTACATCTCTATGAAGCTGGAATTCTATGCCTAGACATGGTAAAGACAGGAAAGATGTTGCCAATGCCTGAGAAGTTCAGAACCCAGGGTCAGTTTAAAGGTACAGGGATAGGCTATTTAGTACTGAGATGAGGAGAAATGTCTTCATCCCGAGAGTGGTGAGTCTCTGGAATTCGCTGCCACAGAAAGTAGTTGAGGCCAAAACATTGAATGTTTTCATGACAGTGTTACATACAATTCTCAGGGCTAATGGGAGCCAAAGGTATGGGGTGAAAGCAGGAACAGGGGACTGAGTTGGACAATTAGACACAATCATATTGATTGGCAGAGCAGGCCTGAAGGGCTGAATTGCATTCTATTTTCTATGTTTTGTCCCTAGGTTTTATTGGCTTTAAGATCACACCATTAAAATATCAAAAAGAAAATTTTCATATTAGTATCTTGCACAACAAAACATGTTTTGTTCCCGAGAGCACAAGGTGTGGAGCTGGAGGAACACAGCAGGTCAGGCAGCATTAGAGGTGCAGGAAAGCTGACATTTCAGGCCGGGACCCTTCTTCAGAAAAAGATTTCATCCCGATTGACTTCTCAGTCTTCCAATTTCTCTACACATAGGAATTAGTTAGGGTGCAGTAAATGCTTCCCCATATTTGACTGCTCTTTGGGGCAACCCAATTTCTGGTGCTATTTTATTAAGGGTCACCTTTTTGTTTGCATTAATTTATTACACTTTGCAATCCATTATTGTATATTTTCACTAGAGGCAAGATGATTGTCTTCTGCTTTGTGCAAGTATTCTCACCAGTAACCAGAAGTAGTAATGGGGAACAAAGAAGTGGCCGAGAATCTGAATAAGTACTTTGCATCAGTCTTCACAGTGAAAGACATGAGTAATATCCCAAAACTTCAAGAGAGTTGTGGGGCAGGGATGAGAATAGTGGCTAACACCAAGGAGAAGGTGCTGGAAAAATTGAAAGGTCTGAAGGTGGAAAAATCACCTGGACTGGATGAACTACACCCCAGAGTTCTGAAGGAGATAGCTGAAGAGATAGTGGAGGTGTTAGTGGTGATACAATGTTGGCATTTATTTCGAGAGGACTAGAATATAAAAGCAGGGATGTACTTCAGAGGCTTTATGAGGCTCTGGTCAGACCACATTTAGAGTATTGTGAGCAATTTTGGGCCCCATACCTTAGGAAGGATGAACTGGCCCTGGAGCTGGTCCAGAGGAGGTTCGTGAGAATGATCTCAGGAATGACATATGAGGAATGTTCAAGAACTCTGGGTATATGCTCAGTGGATTTTATAAGAATGAGAGGGGGATCTAATTGGAACATACAGAATACTGAGCGGCCTGGACTGAGTGGACATGGGGAAGATGTTTCCATTGGTAGGAGAGACTAGGACCCAGGGCACAGCCTTCGAGTAAAGGGAAGACCCTTTAGAACGGAGGTGAAGAGAAACTTCTTCAGCCAGAGGGTGGTGAATCTATGGAATTCATTGCCACAGAAGGCTGTGGAAATTTAAGACAGAAATAGATATGTCCTTGATTGTTAAGGGGACCAAGGGTTACAGGGAGAAAGTGGGAGAATGGGGTTGATAAACCTATCAACCATGATTGAATGGCAAAGCAGACTCAATGGGCTGAATGCCTAATTTCTGCTCCTATGTCTTATGGTCTTATGGTCAACTGCAAACCTGTAACATTACATGCTTTGCAATATTCCATTTTTGCAAAATAAAAAGCAAGTTTGGATTATAACAGTGCTGAACCACATTATACAATAGCGTAACATTAATTTCTCACAGGTTTACACAAACCTTGGGAGGTGCTATCATCCACAATCTGTGATATAACATTTTGCAGAAATTTAGCAATGCTTAGTAATTATTCACATTTATCTGTTGGTACAGCAATGAGAGGTCCTCATTTGTTAACTATAGAATGTTACATGGAAATTTCTCTTCAGCATAGCAACAGATGTTTAGGCAATTTTTGGAAAAGATTTTGATTTTGACTGAATTATAGGAAAAATGATTTTGAGGAAAGGAATCGCTTTAAATCAGTGATTAATCACACAGAATTCACGAGCACTCAGTGCACAAAGTCATAGCTTTCCTTGGCTATTGCATTGGAATCCTGAAGACTATTTTCTAGATGTTATTCTGCTCTAACCAGATCTTCTTCAATTTTGTATGTGTTTGTCTTGCTCCTTATATCATCCAGGTACTGAATGCAGTTATAATGCAATATATTTGCAAAAATGAAATGAATTTTTAGCAAAAAAAATGAAATTAATATAATCCTCATTGCAAAATTCATAATGATAACATCAATTATCTTGTGTGTTGTTATTTTTTGTCATTTGGACATACTTGTGAAATATGAAAGCAATTATTCTGTAGTTGTTTTGCACTAATTCCTGTGTATATCGCATTATGTTTGCACTCCAAAAGGTTAGAAGCATAAGTGGAAAATCTAACAAGGGGTATACATTAAAGAAAGGTGAAATGGTAGCCAGTTTAATTCTGTTCCATCTTCAAGGTATGACAAGTGTCACAGGAATTAAAACATAAAAGAGAAACAAAAGTCACAAGATCAAGTGTTTGGCACAGAGATTTTTCTTTTCTGTTGCATATTATGAAATGAAAGAAAGACTTGTATTTAATAGAGATAGTAAGAACTGCCAATGTTGGAGTCAGAGAAGAAGGGTCCTGACCCGAAACGTCAGCTTTCCTGCTCCTCTAATGCTGCCTGGCCTGCTGTGTTCATCCAGCATCACACTGTGTTATCTCTGTATTTAAATAGCTCCTTTCACAAATTAAATCATCTTGCAGCCAATGACGTACTTATGAAGAGCTGTCACTGTTGAGATGTAGAAAATGCAGCAGTCAATTTGTATACAGCAAACTCCCACAAACAGTGAATTGATTCTGACTGGATAATGCTTTTTTTTATGATGTTGATTTAGGGATCATTGGTGGCCAAGACACTAGCAATAGCTCTTCTGCCCTTCTTTGAAACAATTCCAGGTGATCTTATGTGTCCACCCGAGAGGACAAACAACCACAATTTAGCCTCTCATCTGAAAAATGACACCTCTGACAGTGCAGCACTCCTTCAATACAGCACTACACTGGAACATCAGCCTTGTTTTAATCTCTGTGACATCCATTCATGCATATTCATTACAATGAAAAATGACTGACCAGAGGGGTAAACTGTCACAGCTTACTGCACCAACTCACAGAGACAATCCTGGTCTCCTGATTATGGTGTTCAACTAAATTTCTGAACTAAACCTACAATTGTGTGAGACTCTTGAATATTGAATTAGAATTGTCTTGAGTTATTTTATTTTAATTCATTTTAAAACATGTTGCAAATATTCTTTCCTCCTCTTTTGAGGGTTTATGTGTTACTACCTGGCTAAAATTACAGAGGCAGCTTTCAATCCTTGCCAGGTGTTGCTCTGTAACTAGGTCATATATTATGATAGCAATGCTTTTCAATATTTCCCTTACCTAATCATAGAATCCCTACGGTGTGGAAGCAGGCCATTTGGCCCATTGAGTCCACACCAACTCTCTGCAGGGCATCCCACCCAGATCCACCCTTTTACCCTATAACCTTGCATTTCCCATAGCTAACCCACCTAGCCTGCACATCCCTGGACACTATGGGCAATTTAGCATGGCCAATCCACCCTAACCTGCACATCTTTGGACTGTGAGAGGAAACCCACAGAGCCACAGGGAAAATGTGCAAACTCCACACAGACAGTCACCCAAGGATGGAATCAATGGGGAGGTATTGGCCTAGTGGTATTATCGCTGGACTGTTAATCTAGAGACCCAGATAATGCTCTTGGGGCCTGGGTTTGAATCCTGCCCTGGCAGATGGTGAAATTTGAATTCAATAACTATCCGGAATTAAGAGTCTAATGATGACCGTGAATCCATTGCTAATTGTTGGAAAAATCCATCTGGTTCACTAACATCCTTGGGGAAGGAAACTGCCATCTTTAACTGGTCTGGCTTATATGTGACTCCAGACCCACAGCAACGTAGTTGACTCATAACTGCCCTCTGGGCAATTAGGGATGGGCAATAAATGCTGGCCAAGCCAGCAATGCTCTCATCCCCTTGAATGAATAAAAGAAAAAATACCCAGGTCCATGGCATTGTGAGGCAGCAGCGCTCACCACCATGCCACCCTTTCACTCCATATTGAAACATTCCTTAAAGAGTTATTCTCTTTAGTCTTCATCAATAATTGCTTCAATTTGTAGTGCCATGTCAAGAGCTCTCTGAATATCCATACATGCCACAAACATTGTATTTCCCATGTCCACCATATCTGTCAACTCCTTAAAGAGCTCTCCAAGACTCAGAATTAGATGAAAAGCAATAATGTGTTTAAGACCAAAGTTGAAAATCATTTAACATGAAGTCACTTTTTGACGTGACGTAGACATCTATTATTTTAGCTATAACCTAACATAGTATGAAAAAGAAATTAACTGAACTTGATGGGGAATCTGTCATTCAGGTTGTATACATGTTCACTGGGGCAGAGTGAGTAGTCAGATGGGAAAATTCAACATATTGTGCATTATTATGTGTCTGTACTGTATGGTCATATAGATTTATCACTAATTACTCGACATCTAAATTTCTCCCATTATGGAGGTGTTTAGAATACCTGTTTACAGTGTCTATAGCCTTCCTGCTTCAGCCAAGGCCCACACACCTAACACTGCAGTGGGTAACAGTTAAAAATTGAGTTACTGTTTGGATAAAAGCAAAAAACCATGGATGTTGGAGGTCTGTAAAAAAAACAGCAAGTGCCAGACAACTCCAACAGTTCTGGTTGTGTCAGTGGTGAGAAATACAGCGTTAACTTTGAGTCAAACGTGACTCATCTTCAGTACTGAAACAAGGTAGAAACATGATGCATTTTGTGCATTTGAAAGTCAGGAGGAGAAGGAAGAACACAACGGAAGGTCTAGGAAGGAATAGAGGCTAAGAAAGATCAAATGTTAATGATACCATAGAAAAAAGAAAAAAGCAGCGGTTGCGATAAAGAAACCAAGTCTTTGTCCAGAGAAACAGCACAGGCAGTCCCTGGGTTGCAAAAGGTTTCCGGTTTGGAGAATGCTCCCAAGTGGATTTGTGCAGAAGTTGGAACACAATGCAGGACAATGTAAAGCAGCCATTTCTAAGTGCAGGAAACATTCATATGTCAGGTTTTTATTCTCCTATATTACACCCCTGCATTACAGCCCCGTATTATACCCTGTATGAGATCATATCCATAAGTTGGACATTCATGAATTGGAACCCTGTATAAATTGCAGAATGATAGATAATTCTGTCCAGAGGTAAAAGGATGAAAAGCATGATTTAAATTGGAACATTGGGAAATAAAGAATCAAAATGGTGGACAGAGTTTATGGTCAGAAGTTATTGAACTTAATGTTGAGTCCTGAGGCTTGTAAAGTGCCTAACTGCAGGTTAAGGTGCTATTCCCCAAGCTGCTGTTTGAATGTCTTTTCCTTTCCTAGCTCAGGAATCTTACCAAACTTATAACATTCCTACTGCAAGTTGAGTTGTGATCACCTAGCTCACCACAGAACTAACACACAAATTGATATCACCTCTAATTACTGTGCAGTTAAGGTACACTTTAGTTATCTTGAAAAATCCCTATGTACTGTAACCAGATCGGATCAGCCATATAAATATGGTAGCTATAAGAGCAGGTCAGAGATTTGGAACCCTGTAGGAAGTAACTCCCCTCACGACTCCCCAAAGCCTGTCCATCATTTACAAGGTTCAAATCAGGAGTGTGATGGAATACTCCCTACTTTCTCAATGGGCGCAGCTCCAACAACACTAAAGAAGCTGGACAAAGTAGCCCACTCGATTGGGACCACATCTACTACCTTTATCATTCACTCCCTCTACCATCAAAACATTGTAGCAGCAGTGTGTGCCATCTACAGTTTCACTGCTCAAATTCACCAAAGGTTCTTAGGTAACACCTTCCAAATCCACATCCACTACCATCAGAAGGACAAGAGCGGCAGATATGGGAACACCACCCCCTCCAAACTACTGGCCATCCTGACTTGGAAATATATCTCCATTCATTTGGTGTCACTTAAGGAAAGTCTTAGAATTCCTTCCCTAACAGCATTGTAGGTCTAACTACACCAAATAGACTGCAGTGGTGCAAGAAGGCAGCTCACCACCATCTTCTCAAGAGCAACTAGGGATGGGCAATAAATGCTTGCCCAACCAGGAGTGCCCATGTCCCACGAATTAAGTTACTGGATGAATCATCTGGATTACTGGATGGAGAGGCCTGGGCTAATAAACTGCACATGTAAGTTCAAATCTGCCACAGCAGTTGGAGAATTTAATTTCAATTATTTATATCTGGAATAAAAAGTTAGGATCTTTAAAATGTACAATATTCTTGCAGGAAGTGTCAGGATGGATGTATATAGGATGTTTCCCTTGGCTGGTAAATCTAAAACCAAAGAACATAACCTCAGAATAAGAGGTCAGCCATTTAAGACAAGATAAGGAGGAATTTCTTCATTCAGAGGGTGATGATTCTTTAGAATTCTCGACTGCAGAGGGCTGTGGGGGCTCGAACATTGATTAGGTTCAAGACAGAAATAAATAGGTTTCTGGAGACTGGTGACATTAAAGGATATGGAGATAATGCAGTTCTGTGGTTTTGAGGTAGATGATCAGCCATAATCTAATTGAATGGTGGAGCAGATTTGATGGGCTGAATAGCCTCCATCTGTTCGCAATAATGGTAACCATGAAACTACCAGTTTGTAATAAAAACCTATTTGTTTCCTGAACAACAAAAATAAATCTACCGTAATTGACTGGTCTGCTGTATGTGCAAATTCGGACTGACTGTAAAGTGGCTGACAGCATTCTAAAATGACCCAACAAGCTCCTCAGGTATATTTCAGATGGCAGCTCACTACCAGCTTCTCATGGGCAATAAAGGATAGACAATAAATGCTAACTTTGCCATTGCTGTCCACATTCTGCCTACCTATAATAATGGCTATCTATATGTGACTGTGCTTGTTTCTGACGAATAGCTATTCAGAGAAATTATGAAGCCGCTTTCATACTGCATTGCACAACTTCACTCAAACTTGTGGGAGATTTATTTGGGCACAGAATTCATTGAATTACTCACGTCATCTTTAAAAAAATGATCTTCTGGAACACATTTAATGAAAGATTGTGTGCACATCTCATTTTTCCAGCTTGTTTCAGCAGTATTGAAAACCACTCCACAAATACAAAAGCACATAAGATAAAGCATAAAAATATGAACAAGTCTGTTTGATATGTCAACAGAATTTGGTATCAAATGATATATTTGAGAATATCTTGCTACACCTTGGATCTCATACCCAAAGAGTCCAGATAATATGCCCAATTCCAAGAAACCACAAGCTTGTACAAGGGTGCTTCAAGCCATGAAATAAAACAATGAGCTGTGGATGCTGGAAAACGGAAAAAAAAAGAAAATGCTGGAAAAACTCAGCAGGTCTGGCAACATCTATGGAGAGAAAACAAACTTAACGTTTCTTCCCTCAGGAGCTGATGGATCTTTGGAATTCTCTACCCCAGAGGTACTCCAGAGAATGAAATCTTGAACAAAAACAGAAATAGCTGGAAAAGCTCAGCAGGTCTGGCAGCATCTGTGGAGAAAAATCAGAGTTAATGCTTCAGGTTGAGTGACCCTTCCTCAGAACTGGGTTCCAAGTTCTGAGGGTTCTGAGAAAGGGTCGCTGGACCCGAAATTTTAACTCTGATTGTCTCCACAGATCCTGCCAGACCTGCTGAGTTTCACAAACAATTTCTGTTTCTGATTTACCTCAAGCCAAGAGGCTACATTCAAATATTTCCTAACCAACCCGTTCGGAGATATGATGATACACCCTCTGGAGCAGGTAGGACTTGAACCCAGACCTCTTGGCTCAGAGTTAGGGGCACCACCACCGCGAAATTCAATCAGAACCCCAAGAATTACTGGCGAGTGCTCTGCAATGCACTAACCTGAGCGGATGTGATATTCTGGGAGAGATCCTCCACTTAACCCATTTGTCTTAATTGCATCAGCTTCCAGTGGTGTAATTCCACAATTGCTAGCACTTGGCAATCAGATTAATTCATCGCCCTGGTTGCAATAAACTCAATGGCACTGCATCAATCATAAGCTTTACATGACAAAGTGGAGCTGGAGGTTGGGGGGGGGCGGAGATGGAACGCTTGTTGTAAGAAAGGGTTTGGTTAAGCTGTCTGCGTGGGCCTCTATTTTATAATAAAAAACTGAAAGATCTGTGGATGCTGTAAATCAGAGAGAAAAGCAATAATTGCCGGAAAACAAGGTTTACCAGCAATTTCTGGGGGTATTTTTGTTTCTATTTTATAATAGGTGTCTTCACCATGTCTTTTCCTTCCAGTGTGACACCGGATTATGGACATATATATTTAAGGAAAGACTGTAGGCAGAGTCTCTAGGGTGCTGGTTGTCAGGTAAACAGAGACTGGCATCACTTCGTGAAATGTGATGAGGGGCGGTCATGTGACCTGGTCCTTTAATAACTTGTTACAGGCGCTTGGATACATTTCACTCACGTGGTCTCCCGGTGAATTTCCTGCAGTATCGCAGCTCGTTGCTTCGCTGGGGGTCAGACAAAACTTCACAGCCTTTTCTTATCCTGCTCCCCTTTTTTTCTTCTTCCCCCCCCCCCCCCCCCTTGTTTATAACTTTTTCCTTTTCAAAAAAAAATTCCCCCCCCCAGCCCCAACCCCTGTCCCTGTTGTTTGCAGGCGCGGTTCCCCGCTCGGGTTTCAGAAGATGAAGTGGGCAGAGATTGCGGTGCGAGTTTCGCTGTTGGTGCTACTCTCTGGAGTTTGTGAGGGGCAGACAGCAGGTACAGACTCTGTGGGCGGAGGTGGGTCCTCCAGCTGACGATGCAGGAGGTGCTAACGTGGATTTTTATGTTATTACAAAATAGCTAAATAGACCCGTGAGGTTGGCGAAGTTCTTGAGTAGAGCTGGTTGTGCGTTTCTCTGCTAACTAGGGCAGTTTGAGGTGAATGAGAGCGATGAGCGTTATTGAGTGACACGGGTATTTATTTTTGTTATAAATTATTCCAGCGTGTACAAGTACCTAGTTACCAGTAGTTTGATTGTAAGTGTCCAATTGCAGTTTCAATAACGCCGGTGCAGTTTGACTACAGTTTAAATCCTCTCTGGGAGAGATTTGAAATGCATCAAGAAGGTGGAATTTTCCATTGTTTTGCTGGTACTGCCTCACAGTGTTAAGGTAATGTCACTTTGCTGCCTGGCAGTTTTGAATATTTAATATTCATGCCAATTAAATAACCAAGCAGCCTGCTAGTATTTACTCTGATAATTACCGCTGTCGGTAAGGTGTACAAGTAAACAACGCAAAGTGAATGAATATCTTTCTTTAATAAAAAAGACAATGCTGGCCTTCTGCTGACTTTTTTTTTATACCAACCTGAAAGAAACTTAATGCCAAAGCAGCCCCTCCACGTTGCAATACTCAAATCTGATGTAAATTTTAAAACTTTGAAATTTGTTTCTGGGCAAAATTTATGTATACATTGCAAATTACAGTAATATTGGTGCTTACTAATCTTCACTGAGTTGATGATTATTCGCTTCCCCACCCCCACCATAGTCAAAGTTTTCCTCTCACTGAGTTGTCAACTGTACAAGATGTTTCTGCAAAAGCTTGGAATCTGGCACATTGGGTAGAATACGGTTTCTAACACTTAGATCTCCAGTGCTTCAAGCCCTTTTTTGTTTGGATTAAAGAATGACAGAAATGTCTCGCTGTCTTCCCTTCACACTAACTCTGCCCCCCCCGCCCCATCTTATTGTTTTCTTAATAACCAACATCCTATCAACCTCTTTAATTGAATATGCTCTGAGTGAACAACACAGATTCCTGAGTGAAGATTTCCAAAAGTCAATCGGAATCCATCAGATACTGAATAAAGAAGCTGGATCCAGTAGGATTCAGCTACTGAATAAAGAAGCTCATTACTTGCTTCACTTTTTGTTTTACAAAGCAGGAAAAGCTATGCATGTGACTGACTTTCTGAAACTCATTTTGTCCAACCATGTTGATTTGAGGTCGTGGAATGTCTTTTGAGCAGTAAAAAATGAGAATTGTTCAGAAGGGTGAGTTGAGCTAACAGATGAAATCCCTTCCTTTATCTACATGAAGCCACCAGGATGCATTAAAGATCTTGTATTTCATTCTTTACTTTTAGATTTAGGGCTGGTGCCAATGCTGTTGCTTTCAGTTCATTTTGGACAACTAAAAGGTTGGAATTTTGACCTCTTACCTTTATTGGGTTTGAATAAATCAACAAAGTTGCCAAAACAATGAAAAGAACCTTTTCATAATGTTGGTAAAACATAGCAGTGAAGGAGGGTATAGGTGATCTAGACCTGTTGAACTTTGAGAGGAAATGTGACACTTTTTTTCTGCTATTTGAACATCTCAATTTTAACCTAATGTCAGTGGCAGGTAAGTGTTTGTTTCAGTGAAAGATGGGCACTATAAAATAGATTGTTGCAGAGGCAACAGTAATAACATATCGACTTCCTGTTGCTTTACAGAGAGACTTGTTTACATGGCACCCTTCAACTCAGGGTGCCCTGAAGGGCTTTACTGCCAATGAAATGTTTTGGCGGGCAGACACTACTGTAATGTGGAGGAAAAAATGGGATTTCTATACCGGAAACCCCCACAGACAATCGTACCATAAGGAGTTAAGCCTCACTATAATGTATTAATGACAGCACACATAACTAAAAGGAAGTTATGCAATGTCATGATCTTGCCCGCTTTGCCAGCATTATAGAAAATGAAGCCACAGCATCTCAAATAAGGTTCATGTTTGCTTTGAGTGGACTATTTAATAAAAAATTATATTAAAAAAAAGTTAATCTGCTTCGATAGTGTCAATTGAGGGATTACCTGTTGGTTACAACACCAGGGAGAGTCCCTCCTTTTCCTCAGTGCTATGGGATCTCTTGCGTTGATGCATAGACATTATAAGTCTCATCTGAATTGTCACTCCTTCAGTACTGCCCTGAAGTTCAACCTAGATTACATGGTTGCGTGATTTTTAAACCTAAAGATTCTAATCTGCAAAAGCATTCTATTCATTGAGTCAGTTTATTTTTTTTTATTTTAATCACCTTTGGTTTAATTGGACCATTTGTTTGGTCATCTAACTGATACCATTAAAGGGGCATTGATTTCAGTAAGATGACGCTGATTTGAACCAGTGTCACACACTTGTTTAGAGGGATATGGGCCAAATGCTGGCAAATAGGACTAGATTAATTTAGGGTATCTGGTCAGTGTGGACGAGTTGGCCCGAAGGGTCTGTTTCTGTGCTGTACATCCAAGTGATTTCTATCTTAAAAACCTGCCTAAGTCCATTTAGTCTATTCAGCTGGTCAATGCCACACATTGCTCAGTTCAATTAATTTCCCTTCAAAGCTCACTGTCCTACTGACTATAAAGGAGCAAATGTTATCATTTTCTATTGTACACCCTGAATGTACGGCTATCGTTACAAATTGGTTAGTCCAATATTTCTGTCTGGTTAAGGTGTAGTCATTTGGTTTTTTTTTTGACCACTATTGAGGTGAGTGGTCAGTTTTTTTTGTTTTGTTTTTGTTTTGGGTAATGCAGGATGAGATCCTTAACACAACTAGGTGAGTTTCTCACTCCTAAGTAGTGTTCTGAATGTCACTGAGTCATAATCCTGGAACTACTCCATTTTAATGGCACTGTGGGTGTACCTACAGCCTGTGGTGGTTCACCACCAGATTCTTGAGGGGAATTTGGGGATGAGTAATAAACGCTGGCCTAGCCAAAGACGCCTACGTTTCTTGAACAAATAAAAACAAAATGACATCTTCAGTAAAAAAAAATGAAGTGCTGGAGATGCCCAGCAAGTCTAGCAGCATCTGTGAGGAGGGAGAGAGAGAGAGAGAGAGAGAGAGAGAGAGAGAGAAACATTAAACGTTTTGAGGAAGAGTCATACGGAATCGAATCTAACTGTCTTTATCTGCCCCTCTGGTGATTGTGCTGTCTCTGGGCATTATCCTTTCATGCTGGGCTGCCCTCCTGAAAGTGGGATTGTTTGGTGGGGAGGAAGAGAAGAGAGAGAGCCCATAGTCAATGTTAGACAAGGTGGGGATGGGGGGGACAGTGCGGAAAGGCAATGCTTTTAACTTTCCTGCTTACCAGCAATGTGTTGGAGGCTCCCGTTGGCTTTAATGATGCATTTGTTCACCCTCCGGCCTATCACCCTCCAATTTGGAGAAAATAATTTTTTATCGACCATTCCCTCTGCAGTGTGGGCCTCTGATCCTTGTTTCATCCTGATATCAGGGTCCTGAATTCTAAGAGGAAAATCTGCCCTGTATTGTTGGCAGCACTGCAATATTCCATTTCACATTATAACTGCTTTCATGCTTATTCTAGAAGCATCTAGTTATGCTATAAATTTGAATAGCAAAATTCCCAACGTGCAGGAATCCTGTGACTAACCCCTTTGCAGCGAGTCCAATTTTACTAGTGATTTTGTTTTTCTTTTAGATTGAACATGTTGTTATTTTAGCTTGTAGCATGATGGGCTGTGAAACTGCAGAGCCCATCCACAGGAGCTTAGTTCAGTCATTTGAAACTTACTGTTGGTAACAATCTGGTGATGCTGAAATTGCTCACTCACCACAGAACAGAAGACTCATCCTGATGTGACCTCATTCTCTCGCAGGTGCTAAGAGACAGGATTTTTTTTAAAAAATCATAGCTGGGCTATAAGCCATATTGTGGCAGAGGGTTTTTTTAATTAAACCCCTCAAAGCAGAAAGATATGAAGCTGCTTCTAATGGTTCAAAAGTTGGGAGATGGGTAAAAAGAAGTTTAGGTAATAGTATATTAAGTCAGTAGTTTTAGTGTCCCAGGATTGACATTACCTTAAGGCAGCAAGCAGGTAGGGCTTAAATAACTTAACAGCAAAATTTTAAAACAGAAAATACTTTAGGTTTACAGAAGATCAACAGTGAAGTGTTGAAAATGAAGGTGAACTGAAAGCACCAAGTTCTGTGGTGCTGAAGTTTCAATCAAGACATTCAAAAGGGAATTGCTTTATTATCTGAAAAATTTGCAGAGCTACAGGGAGACTGGGTGGAGGCAGAAGAAGTTGAATTATTAAAGAAATAATAGTGTTGTGCAATGATGAGTAGAAAGCAGCTGTTGCCCTTAGTCAAAGGGTCAAGAACAAGGGAGCATGTTTTGAGTGAAAGGCAGGAGGTTTGATGAAAAAGATTTTTCACCTGAAAGTGGTATGGGTCTGAACTGCATTGTCTGGGAGAGTAGTTGAGGTGGGAAGCCTCAAACCACCTTAAAAAGTACTTAGATGAGCACTTGAAGAGTCATAACATTCAAGTTCATAGGCCTAATGTGGGGAAGTGGGACTAGTGTAGTGATTCATTTTTGGTGCAGACTCAATGTGCCAAAGGGCCTCTTCTATACTATGTTTGATTCTAATGAGACCAATAGGAAACAATGGGTCTAGAGGAACTGTAAATGATAGTGATTTTCCCCCCCGCCAGTAGGGGTTGCACTGATGGGGATTGAGCTAAGATCTGAAAGTGTTTGGAAGGCTGTTAAGTGCCAGAAAATGAAGTTCTGTTCCTTGTGTACCTCTTCATTGGAGCAAGGGCAGGAGATCAAGGATTGAAGTCAGCAGCAAATTTTACTTTTAATGATTTTACGTTGTGTTTATGGTATGTGGTTTGTCAGCCAGTATGATTTTTACTGACCCTGAGTTTGAGTCAGTCTGCAATAATTCACCTACTGGAGTTGATATTTATCACTAATTTAAACTAACCTGTGATAAATGGGCAAACTGTTATTGTCATGCAAAGTGTGATCAATTTACATAGGACAGTAAAAGGGCTTTTAATGCCCTGAAAGGGCTGAACATTATTAATAACTTTTTTCAAATAACTGCATTTGACTTTAAAGGTGTTTTTTTTTTTTTTGTTTCTCTTTTAGAATGTACGCAGTTGGAGACATGTGAAAGTTGTATCACTGGTGATACTTCTCTGAACCTAACAGACTGCGTTTGGGCACAATGTAAGTCAGGTAAGTACTCTACATAATCCGATACACTGGCATGGAGCAGTCTAGTTAGTTGCCTGTTCTGTACAGAAAGACTGTTTCCCAATATTCTATCTCAAAGATGGAATGACATTCAACCTTTTTTTTTCTAGTCAGCGGCATGACCAACTTTAAGTTCATGTCCTGGAGGTGCAGGAAATATCTGAGGAACCCTCAGCAGGTGTAGGTTGTACAGTTTAATCGGAACTCCATGACAACTTTTTAAACAATTAAGTATCTTCAAAATAAATGCTGCAGTGCTAATTATTGCAGTCGAAATGTTCAGATTATAGTTGGTAATGAAATCCAGGGGAAGAGGGTGGTCAGCTGCTTTTTCTTTGACGTCCTTGAGTACCCATGTTCGTCTATCAACCTTTTCAGATTTGACCATGACATTAAAGCGTGACCCTGTCACACAATTTTGCTTTGGTTGTTTTAATGGGGAGAATTCTCTATAGGAAGAGAAATACTTCCCTCTCTGTTTGTGTCATCAAACATAAGACAAACATCACTGATCTGTCAAGAGAGCAGTCTAATTAAAGCGTTGCCTTTTACCTGGGGATGTTCAGTGTCTCCGCTCAGATAGTTGCTTGAGATGACATCAGCTGTTGACTGTGGCTCTCTCGGAATAGGGCTGAGCATGCTTTGTTCCCAGATACTGATCTCAAACTGTCAATCATCTTGTAACTACCTACTGAGTGATGAGATTGCAGGTGTAGAATTGAAAAATGTTCATTCATGATTGAGATTTGGAGACGATAGATAACAATCTCAGTTGATCCGATGTAAATAGGATACCCTTATGTTCTGTTTCTTGTTTTTTTTTGTCCATGTGAATGAAAATACCAATATTTCTACAACTGTCTTTCTATCTCTGGATCCTTGTAGATTCAGTCTTCTGAAGAGTCTTACTGGACTCTGAGTCAACTCTCTATTTTTCTCTCTCCTCAGATGCTTCCACACTTGCTGAGTTTCTCCAGCAATTTCTTCTGTTTTAATTTAAGATTTCCAGTACTTCCCTTTTTATTTCGCCATTGTATGTCTCTCCTCCCCATAAATGTCAAACATTTTACAATTATTTTGTAAAAGTGACAGGTTTTGATTTTCCTCTCCTCTCCCAACCCTTTATGATATTTTCTCTGCTAAAAAAGACACTCCTGTTTGAATAAACCTTCTCTCAACCATCACACATCGTAAAGGGCTCTAAAGCCAATAAAGTACTTCTGACATTGTCACTGTTGTAATGTAGAAAATGCATTTTTTTTGTATGTTTTTCTTTGGTTTTTGTTTTCTGACCTTATCCACCCCTGTCCAACACTGGCACCTCTTTAACTTCACAATGGGATAATTTTCTACACTCTCCTGAGAGGAAAGATAGAACGTCCATTTAATATCTTGGCCAAAAGGTTCCACTGTAATATGGCACTCCTTCAGTACTGCACTAGAGTGCTAGCCTGATTATTCTGTGCTCTAGTCCTGGAGTAGGAACCTCGCGATTGAGGTGACAGTACTGCCAACTGAACCAAAGTTGCCACCACACAGTAAAGTGTCACAAATTCTAGTTCTGGGTGCTATACACTTGGGGAAGACGTATTGTCCTCAGGAAGTACAGTGTAGATTTTCAATAATGAAACCTGGACTTTAAGTGTTAATCTAAAAAGAGAGAGATTAAACATTCTGTATCTCTCTGGAATTAAGCTTGAAAGGTATTTTGATCAAATTATTCAATATATTAAGGAGAAAAAAATGCGGTAGCTGGAGAGAAACAATTTCTAGGCCTGGGGGCAAGTTCTAAAGATTATGGTGTTCGAGTTTATACAGTACAGAAACAGGACCCTTCAATTGGAGCTGGACTCTTCAGAAGTGAAATGGGAAACGGTCCTAAACACAAAAGGAGTTAATAGTTTAGAACTCTCCAAGTAGCAATTGATACTAGATCAGTTGTTATTTTTTAAACCCAAGATTAAGCAATTTCTGTCAACCAGAGAGATTAAGGGCTATGAAATCAAGGGAGGCAAGCAATTCAGTCACTGACCATGATCTCGTTTGAATGATGGTGCAGCTTCCAAGGATGGTATGGGGTGCTGAACTGCTTCCTCTAGTGACAGAGTAACTCCAAAAGAATGTGGCTAGTGGTTCTAGATTGTGGCTCCTGAGTATATGACCTATTAGCTGAGAAGAGCTCTTTGCAACTCGTGTTGTGTGTTGCCTAGGTCAGTGAGTAAATTAAATATTTAATAGAACTTGGAGTGAATAATGGAGCATGTCAGATTCCAAATTTAGTTTGGTACAGTGCTGAGTTTGCAAAATATCTGGGGACGGTGTTCCACTAAATCACTTGTAAACCGGTTTCTAACTCTAGACGAAAGTACTTGAGCTGTGCTATCTGATGCATTAGTTCTTCAATGGGCTTCTGATCTTTAGGACTTGTACAGTGAAGATGATCACCAGAGTGCTGCTCCTTACCTATGTGTTGTTGGATGAATAAATGGGTAATTGGCCACAGGCCAATGACCCAGAGAAAACATCTCCCCATTAAGAGGGAGAGAGAGCTATTTTTTTCACTTTCCTGATTCTGAAATCCGATGTGCAAACATGAAAAGTGCATACTTGGTTTGATTTAATGAGCAATATTTGTATTAAAGCCATAAAATTCCCATTTGCACTCACTGAAGTGAGTTTCCTAACGGTTGCTGTGATACACTTAATGTACAGTAACTGCAGTTTCCCATCAACTGGACACTTTTTACTATAGTTAGAGAGAGTCTATATTGGTTGCTTGATGTTGCAAAATGTGGTAGTCCTTGTTTTTATTTTCATCCTGCTGGACTGCTGAAGATGCAAGAATGTATGGATTTATATGCAAACTTTGATTTTTCTTAACACATTTCTAAAGCTTTAGTCAACTAAACCTTTCATAACAATCGGATACTACACAGATTTTGATTTATCTTCCTACGTCGTTTTAGTCATTAGTGAGATATTGGATCAGGATGGAGCACAGACTTCAAAAAAAAACCAACAGTGATAAACTTGAGGGTTCAGAAAAGATTTGCAAGGATGTTGCCAGGGTTGGAGAGTTTGAGCTAAAGGGAGAGGTGAATAGACTAAGCTATTTTCCCTGGAATGTCAACTGCTGAGGGGTGACCTTTTTTAGAGATTTATAAAATTGTGAGGGGCATGGATAGGGTGAATAGTCAAGGCCAGGGTAGGGGAGCTCAAAACTAGATTTAAGTTGAGAAGGGAAAGATTTAAAAAGGGACTAGAGTCGTAACTTTTTCACGCAGAGGGTGGAATGAGCTGCCGGAAGAGATGGTGAAAGTGGCTACAATTACAACATTCAAAAGGCATCTGAATGGGTACATGAATAGAAAGAGTTCAGAGGGATATGGGCCAAATGCTGGTAAACGGGACGAGATAAATTTTAGGATAGTTGGTCAGCATAGATGAGTTGGACCGAAGGGTCTGTTTCTGTGCTCTGACTGTCTAGTAGCTGTTAGTACCGATTAAACAGATCCATCACATGTAGAAGCAGAAGTAGGCCATTCGGCCCATCAAGTCTGCTCCACCATACAACAAGATCATGGCTGATCTGATAATTCTCATTCTTCTGAACTGAGTACAAACCAACTCAACCTGTCCTTGTAAGGCAATCCCTCCATACTTGGGGTCAAACTAGTAATCTTCTTTGAACTGCCTTAGTTTTAGGAGTACATCACTACTTTTTTTTTTGACTTGTGTAGCTTTATTAGTTCAAGATGGGGAAAAACACGACAGGAAGGAATGATTTCTGGATTGGACTATGTAGAATCTGAGTGGAGGTAAGCAATAATAAGGTCAAGAGACACTGAGTACTCGGAGTCCCTTAACAGTAGCTATATGGTGGAATGGAATAAATACGATCAGAATGGGAGCATGTAAATATTGATCACCCATGATTAACAATGTAAATGATTTGATCTTCGCACAGATTGGGAATGTCAAATCGGCAAAGGTAGCCACAAGAAAAATCAGTATATTTTGTTTCAGGAAACTGTCCTATTGTGAATCAAACTGGTAATTAGGTTGTTTGGATCTGGTAATGAGGCAGGTTTAATAAATAACCTGAGCCAAAGATTCCCTCAGTGATCAAAACAAGGTAGGATTTAGCATTCAGTTTGAGTGAGAAACTTGGGTCAAAAATAACTATGCTAACCTCAGGGTAATTACAAAGTAACGATGGAAGAGCTGACTGGGGTGGACTAGGAAAGGAATTTCCTCAAAGAAGGTTGAGGATGGCAGAAGAAAATGATTCACTCTCAACAAAGATTTCTCCCAATGAGAAAGAAGGATTCCAGGAGGAAGATAAACCAACCATGGTTAACCAGCAAAGTTGAGGATTGCAATACATTGGAAGGGGTAAAAACATACTCCTTACTGTTTGCTGCATTGTAAGCCAATGATTGGATCAGCCATGATCTGATCAAATCAAAGGAGCCGATTTGATGGCCCTAATGACCCACTTGTCCTATGTCTCATGGTCTTGTCAGTCTTTCCTTCCTGTCTGTTATTTGCAAAAACACATACCCATGAATGTATAGTTCTGAGCTTTTGATCTCCTTGTGACCATAATCTCCACCATGGCTATAAGATCATACCCATTAACTTCTATCTCTATCATTGTTTTATTTATTTTGTTCCAATCATGCAGTTGTGTAAAGAGCCACTAATTTTTGCCTTTTTTTAATTATTTTATTTCCCCCTTGTAACACTATTTTATTTTTGTTTTTTTTTTTTCTATGCATGTATGCTCTGTCTCTCCCTGTCCCGCTTTGGATATCATTCAAGTTGCTACCTTGTAATGCTGACATATTGTCTTTGCTTTGCAAGCCTGTGTATTTTCTGCCTTCCCTTATCTTCAGACTTAAAATAGCTGGTCTGAGGACTGACTGCTTCTTCCAGATCACAAGTGTCCACAGCACATTTTCTCCCTCCCTGATGTGGTGCAATGACCTGCAGCTCTGACTTGATGTTTCTTCAAGTTGCAAGGACCTGTTACAGATGTAATGCAGTGTGGAGCTGGAGGAACACGGCAGGCCAGGCAGCATCAGAAGAGCAGGAAGGTTGGATGTTTTTGGTTGGGATCCTTCTTCAGAAATGAGGGAGGGGGAAGGGGGCTCTGAAATAAATAGGAGGGGTGGGGCTGGGGAAGGTAGGTGGGATGGTGATAGGTGAGTGCAGGTAGAGTAGTGGGGATTGGTCAGTGGGATGAGAGGGGCAAATCGGTGGGAGAGAAGATGGACAGGTTACACCAGGTCAAGGAGGTGGGGATGAGAGGGAGGGTTGGACACCGAATGAGGCCAGGGGTGGGGAGATTTTAAAACTGGTGAATTCCATGTTTAGGCCATTGGGCTGTAGGGTCCCAAGGCAGAATGAGGTGCTGTTCCTCCAATTTGAGTGGTGTCATTGGGACATTGGATGAGGCCCAGGATGGTCATGTCGTCCAGGGAGTGGGAGTGGGTGGGGGCCGTTAAAATGGTTGGTGACCAGAAGGTGTTATCGTTTGTCACATACAGAGCGCTGATGCTTTACAAAACAGTCTGAGTCCATGCTTGGTCTCACCAAAGTACAGGAGGTTCTTGCTAACCCTGTTACAGGTATGTTTGCTGACATGCTGCAGCAGGACAACATCCATCCCGCTATCACTACATCCTATTTGGTTTAATTATTCTAGATTCCCGGCTCTTTACACTTTCTGGTATCTCTTTTTTTTTTTTTTTAGAAGAGAGAAAAACATTATTTTTCTTGTGCTGGAGGTGAAGGTGTCAAGTTGTTGCAATGCACTTTGTGGATGGTACATCACTTTGTAACTGCCTCAACGGTGAAGGGATTGAATGCCAATCAACCTAGCTGCTTTGCCTTTGGTCAAGTAAAGCTGCTCGACAAGTAGAGAGTATTCTGTCACACTTCTAATTTGGGCCTGGTAGATAGACAGACTGGCTTCTGGGGAGTCAGGAGTTGAGTTACTCGCTGCAGAATTCTCAGCCTCTTACCTGTTCTAGCAGGCACTATTTTAAATACTTGATACAGTTCAGTTTCTGGTCATTTGTAATCAACAGGATGTTGGTGGGGGAGATTCAGTGATAACAATGTTAAGGACAATAATTAGATTTTCTGAAAATGGTCATTGCCCAGCACTTGTGCAATGAAAATGTTTGCTGCTTATCTCTCTCCAAGTCTTACTGTGCATGGGCAGTGGCTGCTTCAGTATCTGAGGAGTAATGAATGGTACTGAACACTGCGTTCATTGGCCAACATCCCTACGTTGTGTTGGAGGGAAAGTCATTGAAGCAGCTGATGGTGTATCGGCCTGGGACACTACCCTGAGGAACTCCCACGGGGACATCCTGGAGCTAAAATGACTGACCTCCAACACCATGACCAATACCGCTCACGCTTGGACATAGAGCAGTTTTTCCGCCGCCTCCGCCTCCACGCTTACTTCTCTGACCGTGAACCTAACCCCCCCTCTACTGACCCCTTCTCCCGCTTCCAACACGCCCCCTCCTCCTGGACACCACCCCAAGGCCTCCTACCCTCCCTCGACCTCTTCATCTCCAACTGCCGTCGAGACATCAATCGCCTCAACCACTCCACCCCTCTCACCCACTGCAACCTCTCCCCCACAGAACGTGCAGCCCTCCGCTCCCTCCGCTCCAATCCCAACCTCACCATAAAACCTGCGGACAAGGGAGGTGCAGTTGTAGTGTGGCGCACTGACCTCTACATCGCCGAGGCCGGACGCCAACTCTCCGACACCACCTCCTACCGCCCCCTTGATCAAGACCCCACCCCTGAGCACCAAACCATCATCTCCCAAACCATCCACAACCTCATCACCTCAGGTGACCTCCCACCCACGGCCTCCAACCTCATCATTCCCCAACCTCGCACTGCCCGCTTCTATCTCCTTCCCAAAATCCACAAACCTGAATGCCCTGGTCGACCCATTGTCTCCGCCTGCTCCTGCCCCACCGAACTGATCTCCAACTATCTCGACTCCATTTTCTCCCCATTGGTCCAGGAACTCCCTACCTATGTCCGTGACACCACCCACGCCCTCCACCTCCTCCAGAACTTCCAATTCCCCGGTCCCCAACACCTCATCTTTACCATGGACATCCAGTCCCTCTACACCTGCATTCCCCATGCAGATGGCCTTAAGGCCCTCCGCTTCTTCCTGTCCCGCAGGCCCGACCAGTCCCCCTCCACTGACACCCTCATCCGCTTAGCCGAACTCGTCCTCACACTCAACAACTTCTCTTTCAATTCCTCCCACTTCCTACAGACAAAGGGGGTAGCCATGGGTACCCGCATGGGCCCAAGCTACGCCTGCCTCTTTGTAGGTTACGTGGAACAATCCCTCTTCCGTACCTACACCGGCCCTAAACCCCACCTCTTCCTCCGTTACATTGATGACTGTATCGGCGCCGCCTCGTGCTCCCACGAGGAGCTCGAACAGTTCACACACTTCACTAACACCTTCCACCCCAACCTTAAGTTTACCTGGACCATCTCTAACACCTCTCTCCCCTTCCTGGACCTCTCTGTCTCCATATCGGGCAACCACCTCGAAACCGATATTCATTTCAAGCCCACCGACTCCCACAGCTACCTAGAATACTCCTCCTCCCACCCACCTTCCTGCAAAAATGCTATCCCCTATTCCCAATTCCTTCGCCTCCGCCGCATCTGCTCCCAGGATGAGGCATTCCACTCCCGTACATCTCAGTTGTCCTCGTTTTTCAAGGACCGTAACTTCCCCTCCTCGGTGGTCGAGAACGCCCTCAACCGTGTCTCCCACATCTCCCGCACCTCATCCCTCACACCCCGTCCACGCAATAAAAACCAAAAAAGAATCCCCCTCGTCCTCACGTACCACCCCACCAACCTCCGGATCCAACGCATCATCCTCCGACACTTCCGCCATCTGCAATCTGACCCCACCACCAAAGACATCTTTCCCTCCCCACCTTTATCTGCTTTCCGGAGGGACAACTCTCTCCGTGACTCCCTTGTCCGCTCCACACTCCCCTCCAGCTCCACCACACCCGGCACTTTTCCCTGCAACCGCAGGAAGTGCTACACCTGCCCCCATACCTCCTCCCTCACCCCCATCCCAGGCCCCAAGAAGACTTTCCACATCAAGCAGATGTTCACCTGCACATCTGCCAATGTGGTATACTGCATCCGCTGTACCCGGTGTGGCTTCCTCTACATCGGGGAAACCAAGCGGAGACTCGGGGACCGCTTTGCAGAACACCTACGCTCGGTTCGCAACAAACAACTGCACCTCCCAGTCGCGAACCATTTCAACTCCCCCTCCCATTCCTCAGACGACATGTCCATCCTGGGCCTCCTGCAGTGCCACAACGATGCCACCCGAAGGTTGCAGGAACAGCAACTCATATTCCGCTTGGGAACCCTGCAGCCCAATGGTATCAATGTGGATTTCACAAGTTTCAAAATCTCCCCTCCCCCCACCGCATCCCAAAACCAGTCCAACTCGTCCCTGCCTCCCTAACCTGTTCTTCCTCCCACCTATCCCCTCCTCCCACCTCAAGCCGCACCTCCATCTCCTACCGACCAACCTCATCCCGCCCCCTTGACCTGTCCGTCCTCCCTGGACTGACCTATCCCCTTCCTAACTCCCTACCTACACTCACCTTTCCTGGCCCCATCCCCACCTCTTCAACCTGTTTGTTTCTTCTCCACCTATCCTCTCCTCTATCCCTCTTCTATCCGCCTCCCACTCTCTCCCTATTTATTTCAAAACCCCCTTCCCCTCCCCCTTTTCTGATGAAGGGTCTAGGCCCGAAACGTCAGCCTCTCTGCTCCTATGATGCTGCTTGGCCTGCTGTGTTCATCCAGCCTTGCACCTTGTTGTCTCGGATTCTCCAGCATCTGCAGTTCCTACTATCCATGACCAATTTGCTATCTTTTCTGCTAGGTATGACTCCAAATAGCAGTGTTTTCCTGTTGATTCCCTTTTTAGTTTTGAGAGCTGCATGCATTAGATAGCTGTATTCTAGTTAAATCATTAACCGTTCTAAACATCTCTGCTCGAGAACCCAAAAGAATCAAATGTGTTATGTCACTTTGTGACTACTGGAGTAGTTTATTTATCGTGTTCAGTTTGTTGTTTTAACTTTCAAGATGATTGCTAGTATTTTATACATGGTCTTGGCTTTCGTGAGCTGGCCTGCATTCTAGTGAATTAAAATCGTCATCTCGGAAATGTTGCAAATTAACCTGGCTAACTGGATTACAAAAATAAACAATGGACCTTTTTAACTTGAGCTTATAAACACAACAATGAAGAATATCATTGTATACTCCTGATCTCTAAATCAACAGAAGAATGATGTGGAGGTGCTGGTGTTGGACTAGGGTGGACAAGGTCAGAAATCATACGACACCAGGTTATAGTCCATCAGGTTTATTTGAAATCACAAGCTTTGAGTCTTACTACTTCAGGTGTTAGTGAGAGAGGTAGTATCAGATACAATTTATAAGTAAAAGATCGAACGGTGACACCACTGATAAGGATGTATAACACAAACCTAAGATGCTGTTAAATCTTTAATCTGTTAGGTTTAATTGATTTAATATGTAAATCCCTGCATTCTTTTGACGTCACTGTTTAGATGAGGAGGAATGAGACAGATACTAGACTTGTTGAAGGACGCCCTCCTAGGAACAGGGTACAATGTTCAACTCATCGATTACCAGTTCCGACGTGCCACAGAGGGAAAAACCATAATGGCCTTAGACAGACACTGGATACGTCTGATAGGGTATCTTTTGTTGTCCAGTACTTCCCAGGAGCAGAGAAACTATACAATGTTCTTTGCAGCCTTCAACACATTGATGAGCACCTCGCCAAGATCTTCCCCACACCTCTACTTTTTGCCTTCAAACAACTGCTAAACCTTTTAACAGACCGCTGTTCGCAGCAAACTACCCAGCCTTCAGGACGATGTCGACCACAACACCGTACAACCCTGTCATGGTAACCTCTGTAAGAACGCCACCCACTACATGCGTGGCAGATACTCATGTGACTATGCCAATGTTGTCTATCTCGTACGTTGCAGGCAAGGATGCCCCAAGGCATGGTATATTGGCGAAACAATGTAGACATTACGACAATGGATGAATGGACACTGCAACAATCACCAGACAGGAATGCCCCTCCTAGTGGGGGAACACTTCAGCAGTAAAGGACATTCGGCCTGGGATCTTTGGGTAAATGTCCTCCAAGATGGACTTCAGGATGCACAACAACGCAGATTCACCGAGCAGAGGCTGATAACCACATTCTGTACCCATGAGGACGGTCTCAAACGGGATCTTGGGTTCGTGTCACACTCCAGGTGACCCCACCACACTACGTTCTCTCGCACTCAATACATGCATGCACTCACACTCATTCACCCCATAGATTTGCATGTGCAGATACAGGCTATTTTGTTCAAAAGCACACAATTGTATAGACAGTCAATGTGGTGTTTTATAAATTCCTCCTTTTTAGAAGTAAAACCAGTCTGACTCCAAACCAATTCTAAACAAGGCTTCACAGCTAACATGCATTGATTGACCTAAAATGTCACCACCTTCTTTACACTGATTAAAACCTTTCATTCTCTCAGGACAGTGACTTCAAAGGAACTTGGGGATTTACATATACGTGTTAATCAATTAAAACCTTCTAACTGATTAAACTCTTTAACAGCATCTTGGGTTTGTTTAGTACATCCTCATCAGTGGCCTGACCCTTTTGATCTTTTACTTGTAAGTTCTATGTCTGGCCCTCACCTGAAGGAGTAAGACTCCAAAAGCTTGTGTTTTCAAACAGACCTGTTGGACCATAACCTGGTGTCGTGATTTTTGACCTCTTCAACAGAAGAATGTCATGGGTCAAGCTAAATTATTTGAATTTATTGCAAGTACAATTTTTATGGTGTGTATAAATAGGTAATTTAATATACAATAGAGGACTTCAACCTTTTTTAAAAAAAAACATTAAATGGGGTAAATGTTATAAAGTCACTTTTTAGGCCAAATTTGAAATACTGTTCTCAGCAATGTACCTCAGGAGGAATATATTGATCTGAGGGTAGTTTTGAGAATCGGCCAAAATGATGGGCTAAAGGTTGGGGACACTAGAACAAGAGAGCATGACATTGAAAATTAGCAAGACAACTCTGATATTGGAAAGTAATTTACACAGGATAATTCAAGTCCGAACAGAAACGACAAATACTGTGGCCAATCTACAGAGATATGGAGTTCAAGTACAGTTCAGTTAAAACCCACTGGAGTTCCAACAATAATAATGAGATTTAATGGCCGTCTCCTGTTGCTAAATTGTTTCAAAATCCTCTTTCCTCCCCTGTGTTAAATTTAATTTGAAGTAAATTCTCAAATCCATAAACATCCCTTGTGTTGACCCACTTGTGCAGCTTTGAAAGGAACTCTGCTTTACATCGAGTGCGGGGCTTTTACCTTTTTAAAAATAAGTCTTTCCCTAATTGGGCATGTTACCACTGATGCTTTCTCAAAACATCCAGGCAAATCCATTTTTAACCTGTTGTATTTTCCAGGCAGATGACTCGTGTTGCCCATTTTTAACAGCTGGATGGATAATCATGAACTTTGTGATTGATTAGCATGACATCATTAACCAGGTTATACTTTTTTTACTCTCCAGGATATAAAGACCTATTGGATTTAAATCATCTCTATTCCAAACTACAAACTACAGAAATAATAACTTCTGGGAATGAGACAGAGGCAAGGGTGGACATTGAGGCTGGAGAAGTAGCAAATAAATGGCAGAGGAACTGAATAGTTACTTTGCATCAGTCTTAATGGTGGAAGACACCAGCAGCATACCAGAACTTCGAGAGTCAGGAGACAGAGGGGAGTATAGTGGTTATCACTAAGGAGAAGGTGCTGAGGAAGCTAAAAGGTCTGAAGGCGGATAAATTACCCAGATCAGATGAACTACACCCCAGAGTTCTGAAGGAGACAGCCTAGGAGATTGTAGAGGCATTGGTGGTGATCTTTCAGGAATCACTGGCCATTTTCCAGCCCTCTGGAACTCTCCCTGACAATGTAGCAACTCTGTAAGAATGGAGGGTGGCAGAAGACAGGAAACTGTAGGCTAGTTAGCCTGACCTCAGTTGTTGGTAAGATTTTAGAGTCCATTGTTAAAGACGGAAGTGTATAGTTAAAATAGAGCTGAGTGAGCAAGCCTTTGCCAGGGGGAGGTCATGCCTGACAAATTTGACAAATCCTTTTTTTTTTGTTTGAGAAGGCAAGGAGCAAGTTAGACAAGAGGGTCAGTGGATGTGATCTATTTGGATTTCCAGAAGGCCTTTGACAAGGTGTCACACAGGAGGCTGCTGAACAAGATAAGAGCCCATGGTGTTTGGGGTAAGGTACTGGATGATTGGCAGAAGGCAGAGAGTAGGGATAAAGGGGTCTTTTCAGGATGGCAGCTGGTGACTAGTGGAGTTCTGCAGGTGTCGCTTGGGACCACAACTATCCATGTTATACATCAACAATCAGGACAAAGAAGCTGAGGGCACAAAGACAAGTGGAGGGACAGATAGTATTGAGGAAGCGGGCAGGTTGCAGAAGGGCTTGGACACGCTAGGAGAGTGAGAAAGAAGTAGCAGATGGAATACTATGTGAGAAAGTGTGAGGTTATGCACTTCGCTCGAAAGAATAGATACATAGATTATTTTCTAAACGGTAATGGCTTCAGAATCTGAAGCACAAAGGGTCTTGGGAGTTCTAGTTCAGGATTGTCTTGAAGTTAACATGTAAGTTCAGTTGGCATTTAGGAAAGTAAATACAATGTTGGTATTTATTTCAAGAGATCTAGAATCCAAGGACAGATGTATTGTTGACGCTGTATAAAGATCTGGTCAGACCACATTTGGAATATTGAGCAGATTCAAGGGGGAGGTGATGACCTAGTGGTATTTATTTGCTGGACTGTTAATCCAGAGATTTAGATAACATTTTTGGAGGACCTGGGTTCGAATCCTGCTATGGCAGATGGTGGAATTTGAATTCAACAAAATATCTGGAATTAAGAATCAAATGATGACCATGAATCCCTTTGATTGTTGAAAAACCCATCTGGTTCACTAATGCCCCTTTAGGGAAGGAAACTGCCATCCGTACCTGGTCAGGCCTACATGTGACTCCAGACCCACAGCAATGTGGTTGACTCTGACCTGTTTGGGCAATTAGGGATGGGCAGTAAATGCTGCTTAAGTGTTGTTTGTTTTTTCTTTTGGGGCCCTGTTTGTAAGGAGGGATGTGCTGGCATTGGAGAGAGTCCAGAGGAGGTTTACAGGAATGATCCTGGGACTGAAAGGCTTGGCATGGGTGGTGGTTGAGGACCCTGGGTCTGTACTCGATGAAGTTTAGAAGGATGAAGGGGGATTTGATTGAAACTGTCATCATACGGAGAGGCCTGGATAGAGCAGATATGGAGAAGATGCTTCCACTAGTAGGAGAGACTTGGGCCTGAGGGCACAGCCTCGGAATGAAGGGATGAGCCTTTAGAATGGCGATGAGGAGGAATTTCTTCAGCCAGAGTGGTTAATTTGTAGAACTCATTGCTGGAGAAGACTGTGGAAGCCAAGTCTTTGAGTGTATATAAGGCAGAGATAAGTTCTTATTTGTAAGTGCATCAAGTGTTACAGGGAGAAGGCAGGAGAATGGAGTTGAGATGAGATATATCAGCCATGATTGAATGGTGGAGTGAACTCGATGGGCTGAATGGCCTAATTCTACTCTTGTATTTTATGGTCTAGTAAAAGGTTGACTTTCAAAATCCCAAAGTGTTAATTTCATTTACAAATCCCCTTGTAAGGGGAGAATTTTACAGGGCTTCACCCCAGTGACTCAGGGAAATGAGGAATAAGCACTTCAAAGTCATGTCCTTACACCCTGCACTATACCCAAAGTGCTGTCATATCAAATGGTGATGTTTTATTTGTCAGCGGTCTTGGTACACTAGCTATTGAAACACTATCTGCTTGCTGTATCATCTGGTGTTATACTGGAGACGTAACTTTTATTGCTTCAATACTTTTTATTGCTTCTGGCATTGGAAAAGTTGCTGTTTGTGCCTGCTATCTTGCAGACTTTAAAATCCGACCCATTTTACTCTTGGAAGAGAACTGTTTCAATTGTGTTCCGTTCTGCATTCTTAAAGCTATCTCTGGTCAATGAAAGACAATTGCTTGAAAGAGCAGCTTGTTGTATATTGCAGACCTACTAAAGTTATTGCTCCATTTTGATCATTTCAGCTGACTTCTCCATGGTATCGATCAAATGAGATGGGGGACTATTTTTTTGTATTTACATGTGCTTCCCATTAGCCTCTTGTCTAACGAATGTTGGTTTCATGTAATTTGGCCATTCTAATTTGTTTTCTCTTTAGAAACAGTTTTAGTCCATGAAGATCCCAGCTATTAAATTAGCCAACAGCATTGAGAAATCACTTCTGTATTTTTTTTGATATATAATTGTAACAATTTACTCAACTCCGTTTTGGGATGATGGGCTTGTCTTGTGAAGAAAAGTTGAACAGTTTTGGGCCTTTGAAAGAACAGGTTTTATTGAAGCATCTAAGATCTTGAGCAGACTTGTCAGGCTGACTGAGGATCTTGCCTCTTGTACAGGAGACTAGAATTGGGACTCCGGCTCAAGAATGAGGCCTTGCTTTCAAGACAGACAGATGAGAATTCTTTCTTTTTTTTTGTTTGCTCAAGATTGTTGGCCTGTTATTCCCTTCCCCTGAAAACCGTGGAGGCTGTCATTTGACCTTTCTCAAGGTTTTTTGCTAGACATTCGAGTGATGGCTTATGGTGGTGGGTAAACAGGAAAGTGGAGTGGTTACAACAGCCAGATCAGCCATTATTTTGTTGAATGGCGTGAGTGGCCTAATACTAGAGGCATAGTCATACAGCTCAGAAACAGACCCTTTTGGTCCAATCATCCACACCGAACTGCTATCCAAATCTGACCTAGTCCCATTTGGCCCATGTTCCCTCTAAACGCTTCCTGTTCCTGTACCCGTCCAGATACAATTAAAGGATTGAAAAAGGTACCAGCCTTCACCACTTTAGCAGATCGTTCCATGCACACACCAACCCCTGTGAAAAGTAGCCATTTTTAAATATCACCCCCACCACCACTACCTTAAACCTTTAGGTTTGAACTCCCTTACCCTGGGAAAATGACCTTTGGCTGTTCACCATATTCACGCCCCATGATTTTATAAACCTCTAAGGTCAGCTCTCGGCCTCTGTCTCTGTTCCAGGGGAAAACAGCCCTACCTATTCAACCTCTCCCTATGACTTAAGCCCTCTTGTAAATCTCTTCTGCACCCTCCAGTTTAACAACATCATTCCTATAGAAGTACGCCAGAATTGTACACCCCATTCTAAAATGGGCCTAACCAATGTCCTGTACAGCCACAATGTGACATCCTAACCCCTGTACTCTGTTTTGTTCAATGAAGGCAAGCCTTCTTCACCACCCTGCTCCTAAATTGTGTTTCCTATGGTTAATTTTACAAAACATCCTGGATCAGTGCAGAATAATGACCATCCTTCAAGTCTGCATTCATTTGTAAGGTAATGCTACTCCCTGGGTGATTCAGAACATGTGCATTTCTCTGTTTTAGTCAATGCATATGCAATTAATTATGCTGCCTTTTCCATCAGAAGAGGTGGTTTAAAAATAAAATTGTGGTGTCCTAGTCTGCTACCATTTATCAAACATTAGGGTAGGATGTTACAAACTGTGGGTCATGACCCCCACTTGGGGTCACCAGCCAAAACTTTGAGGTCATGAGCTCAGAGTTATGGCTGTGGAAGCCCCTTTTGTTGGATTTTTATTGATCGTGGATGAGCCTGCACCATCCCACTAGAGCTAGATGGAGGAACCATGTTTAGGAATCTCTGCACCAGGGTGACCACACAGCAGCATTGGGAGCATGGTAGTTCAGTGGTTCATGCCCATAGGAATCCATTAAACATATAAAGTCACCTTCTGGAGATTGTACTCTCAAGAATGTGTTTTACAGTAGACTGTGATGGTCTGGGAATGCCAGAAGGTGGCAGGGTGGGTTAATAGGGTATTTAAGAAAGCAACCAAGATTATTGCTTTCCAGTCAAGGCATAGCTTTTTTTTAAACAGAGCAGAGAAGGCTGAGGTGGGACTTGATTTGAGAGGCATGGATGGGGTGGGTAGAAAGCAGCTGTTCCTCTTAGTTTAAGGGTCATTTAATAAGGAGATACAGCAGTGCCATGGCTTAGTTGGCTAAATTTCCTGTCTAGTAAACATGAGACCCTGGATTCAAATCCTGGCCTGTTCTTTTTATCTTTAAGGTGTGCTTGTGGTATTGTAGAAATATCACCACGATTATAATCCAAAGGATCAGATCAATATGCTGGAGTATGGTTTCAAAGCCCACAATGGCAGGTGCTCAAAATCATTTTGTGCCACAGGAGGGCCCCTGAGGTAGTCTCTCAACCCTTGGACCAGGAGCCTAGGTTTCAAGTCCCACTTGCTCCAGAGGTGTGTAATAACAGCTCTGAACAGTTGATTAGAAAAATGTCAATTTTCCTTTGAAATTATGCCTCCTTTGTCTTTTTTTTAAAGAAGTGAAAGGCAAGAGGTTTTGGAGGGGGTTTGAGGAAAATTTTTCACCCAGAGGATGTTGGGGGTGGGGATGGAGTTTGGAATGCACTGCCTGTTGAGGCAGGAAACCTCACAACCTTGAAAGAGTATTGGGATGAGCCCCTTGAAATGTTATGACCTTCAAGGTCATGGGCCAAGTGCAGGAAATTGAGACTAATGTAATTTTAGCATAGCTTTGGCAATATAGCCTTGATGGGCCGAAAGGCCTCTACTGTATTGTATGAATCTATGAAAATGTTAAAGCAAATGTATCAGTGCAAAGCCTTGGCTTCTGACTTCACACTATTGCTGCTGTTCTGGAAAGTACTTGAACCCTTGTGAACACACTGAAAGCAACACCATTCGTAAACTATTTTTGACATCATCCTGTCCTAATCTGTGTGTTTTTTTTTTGCCGTTTTAATGGTGATGCCAACGCTTGATTTGGTTTTGAAAGTTGCCATTCTTTCGCTAACTTTCAAGAGCTGTAAGTGCTGGATAAATCGTACATTTTGGATTAGCATAGATCCTTGTTTGAGTTTCCTACTTGAATGCATTTTCTCTTTAAAATTTGAGGAGTCTGATTCCAAAATGTAGTTTTTGTGAAGCATCTTTTATAAATCCAGGGAATTGTCACTTTTTTTTAGTACTGGAGCTCTGCAACAGGTGGAAACCAGGTATCATCTGTTTCTAGTGACTGGTTACACACAGTAAGTATTTGCAATATGTAAACCGATGCCTTGTTTGTTCAATTATAACATCAGCACAGACCTAATTCAGTTGCAGTAACATCACCTTGCATGTAATCCAACCTTGATCGGTTAGTTATCCTCCAGTATCAGATCACTGTTGCCAAGTAACACCCTAGTACTGAATTAATACACTGTAAAATTTAGATTCTATTGTGGGACATTTGCCTGACTTTAAAAATAAGTCTGTACAGTCAAGCACAAGAATTGCATGTGGGATAAACACTAAATTACCTTTGTTGCTGGAAGTACCACGACAGAAGAATTTTTTTAAAAGTTGCATTTACATAGAGCCTGACTTCCCACATGCCTTTGTAGCCAATAGACTACCAGTGACTGCATTACAGCAGTCTCCAATTTGAACGTCAGAACTACGAACGCTCGTACTTCTGTATCTGAACCCATACAGAGAGGTATTTTTCAAAGATATGTATGAACATTTCCCTGTACTCAAGAAGGATTATTTTATATTTTTCCTGCCTTGTGTTTGACTTGCAAACAAATCAACTTGTGAATGGACTGCAGAATGGAACTCGTTCACAGTCCAGGGTCTGTCTGTATTGTAGAAAATATGGCAACTTACAATTTTCTTTTAAAATTCACATGTGGTCCCTGGTTGAGCCAGTATTTGTTGCCTTCGAGAAGGTGGTAGTGAGCCGTTGCTTTGAATTATTGCAGTTCATTGCACTGTATGGACGCTGGCAATACCGGTAATGACCAGATGATGTCTGTGAGGGTCTCAACCTGAAACGTCAGCTTTCCTGCTCCTCTGATGCTGCTTGGCCTGCTGTGTTCATCCAGCTCTGCACCTTGTTATCTCTTGTGTCTGTGAGATGTTGCTTTGACATTATATTGCCCAAAAATGTCAGGGACAGGTCTCCCTACTCAAAATAGTTCACCTAAGAGGGCAAAAGGAGCTTCAGTTTCCTATTTAATCCGAAAGGGAGCACCTCCAACAATGCAGCGCTGCCATATGTAGTGCACTGGATTCGTGGGACAGAAATCAGTCATATGGCACGGAAACAACAGATCCTTCAGTCCAACTAGTCCATGCCCACAAAGTTTCCCAAACTAAAATAATCCCAGTTGCCTGCACTTGGCCCATATCCCTCTGAACCTTTCCTGGTCATGTCCTTATCCAAATGTCTTTTTAAACATTGTAACTGTACCTGCACCCACCACTTCCTCTGGCTGTTTGTTCCACACATGAACCACCCTGTGTAAAAGAAACCAAGTTACCCCTCATTCTCGTGTTTTTGTTTTTTTAACATCTTTCTCCCCTCACCTTTTGAAAATATGGCCCTAGTTTTGAACTTCCCTGCCCTAGGGAAAAGACTTTTTTGTGATTCACCTTATCTATATCCCTAATGATTTTATAAACCTCCTAAGGTCACCGCTCAACCTCCTATGTTCCAGTGGAAAAAGGTCCCAGCCTATCCAGCCTCTCCTTTATAACTCCAACCCTCTATTCCTGGTAAATCCTTTCTGGACCCTCTCCAATTTAATAATATCCTTACTTTAGCAGGGGGAACCAGAACTGTACACAGTACTCCAGAAGAGGCCTCACTAATGTACTGTACAACCTCGACATGACATCCCAACTCCTATACTCAGAGGTCTAAGCTATAAAGGCAAGCATGCTAAATGCCTTCTTAACCACCCTGTCTACATGTGACACACTTCAAAGAATTATATACTTGAACCCCTAGGTCTCTGTTCTACAACGCCTACCCAGGGCCCTACCATTAACTGTATAAGTCTTGCACTTATTTGTTTTACCAAAATGCAACACCTCACACTTTATCCAAACTAAATTCCATCTACCACTCCTCAGCCCATTGACTCAATTGATCAAGATACTTTATAATCTTGGATGACCTTTTACTATCCGCTATACTGCCAATTTTGGTGTTATCTGCAAACTTACTAAGCATGCCTCCCTAAATTCTCATTCAAATCACTTATATAAATGATGAAAAACAGAGGACTGTATACTGATTCCCTGTGGAACACGGCTGTTCACGGGCCTCCAGTCTGGAAAAACCACCACCACCCTCTGTCTCCTAACTTCAAGCCAATTTTGTATCCAATTGGCCAGTTCCCCCTGAATCCCATGTGATTTTAATTTTACTAATTAGTGTATCGTACAGAACGTTCGCAAAGACTTTTTTGTTTACTTGGACTTCAGCAATGTTTACTGTTCTGTCCTCATCAATCTTTTTGATAACTTCCTCAAAGTTTGTGCAAGGAAAGTTGTGGTTCACAAAGCCATGCTGCCTATCCCTAATCAGTCCTTGCCTCTCCAAATGCATGTAAATCCTATCTTTCAGAATCCCCTCCAATAACTTACCCACCACTGAATTCTGACGCTCAGATCTATAGTTCTCAGGCTTCCCCTTACAACGTTTCTTAAGTAAAGGCACAACATTCACCACCCTCTGGTAATCACCTGTGGTTATAGATGCAAAAAAACTTTTTTTTTTGCTAGAGACCCTGCAATTTCCTCCCTGATTTCCCACAACATCCTGGGTTACAAGTGATCAGGTTCCAGAGATTTAACCACCTTTTTTGTGGTTCCTAAGATGTCCAATATTTCCTCTTCTGTAATATGCTCTGTTTTCAAAACATCACTGTTTACTTCCCCGCGTTCTCTAGCCTCCATTTCTTTCTCCACAATTTAAAAACTGACGTGAAATATTCATTTACTAGCTCTCCATGTCCTGAGGTTCAACAGCACTAAATCTACAACCATTGTACCCTATGGCAAAGGTCTTTCAGAAAAGGCCTGCTTGACTGTTTTAATGAGCAGAATGGTTGGCCACTTCTGCTTTTTGGCCACAAGGTTACAAATTACCCATGCACTGATTTTTCAAATTGTGTATCTCTGCTTGGAAAAGGTAGCCTTTTTATTTTGAACTTTTTTCAAAACCGTAACTTCATATTAAATTGCAACTGTCCCATGCCCATGACCACCCATCTTTTCCTGCCAATTTGTATATTTGTTAACTCCTAATTTATAGGAATCTAACACACTGCTTGATGTTAACTGAAATGTTATGCCTGAAAGATCTTTTGTAAGTCTGACTCTTAGACTAACTGGTTTTTCAGTCAGACTAAACAGGCAAACCATTGCTCATTCAGTAATATAATCCTATTGCTTAACTTTTTGTAAATGAATACAGAGATGTAACCAGTTGTGATTCCTTCTGAATTGCATGTACAACCAAAAAAAGCTTGTTTCAAAGGTTTTATTAGAAGTGGCTGTTTGCTGCTCTGGAGCAGAGAACACAGTGCAGCCAACTCTGTATTTATAGTGGATCCAAATTTTGTGCTAAGAATAACAATCGGACTGCTATATTGCACACTGTCACTATAAATTAAATCTAACATCCATACGTGCAGTTAAGCACACACGTCGGAAGTTGCTATCTGTTATTGCTCTAATCCTGCCAAGTTGCACAAAACAATTAACTTGCCAAAAGACTCTGAACAGAAACAGATGCAAGGCATAAAGTGTTAGTCATTTGCCCAATGGCCGCAATAAACTTGGTTCGCAAAAACAAATTTGTAATTAATTTTCCTTAAATAGCTGAGTCTTATTTGTTACTGCATCTGGCAATGCAAGCTAACATTTCTTACCCGCAAGTGTGGCGTCTCACTTCTTTGGATATTAACTGTTGTTGGAGATTTTTTTTCCCTTCTAATCCTAAATGGTGGAATGCTGCTCTCTGGATTGTTGAGCTAGATTTAGACTTTTAGGTTTAGATTTTACTGTAGTGGGTACTCCAGTACAGGAGTACAGTGAAAAGTGTATAATATCACCACACAAGGTACTCGGGTACAAAGCAGTAAGAAACACATTTTTTAAAAAAGCTAAGCATTATCTTCATTTAAGTAGAAATATCAGGACTCAAAGGGGAATTGGAAATTGGGATACAGAGTGCAAAACGAGCTAAGAAACTTAAAACAGAGGTGTTAGCTTCCAATTAGTCACCCATACTATTCACCTATAATCAGAATAGTATCAACCTTGTGTGAGTTAAGATGTGGGCAGCAGAGTATGGGAGATTGTCTTCATGTGAAGTGCAAGATGGGATGTTAAGCTGGAAAGCATTAGTGGTCAATTCTATAGGCAAGGACAAGGACAAGGATGAGGCATGGGTAGAGTTGAGATGTTGGATGTAGGATTTGATGCTACTGATAGCTGAACAAGTTCCACATTTCAGACAGGAATCCTTTGATTTGGGTTCTGGTTGATCACTTGGATGAGATGTATTCCACCTTGAAAAGAAACAATTTTTTTAGTCCCAGTGAGAATAACCTGTTAGATTGCTGCTTGGATTCAATTTCATTGAATCCTGTCCAATGATATTCTTACTGTTTCTATTTTGAGCTTTTGGATTAGCCTGGAATTTTACCTGGCAGTTTTCCACCCTTTTTTTTTTTTTGAGAAAAAGAATGTTAAGGTTTCTGTATATCAGGTTCATGGCTTAATTTATTTGCTGTTATCGTTTGAAAGCAGACTTCGTTTTTCTTTTAAGTTAGTCATACAGCGCAGAAATAGACCCTTCAGTCCAACTTGTCCATGCTGACCAGGTTTCCCAAAATGAACTATTCCTGTTTGACTTGTATCCCTCCAAAGCATTTTTGCTACACGTGTACCTATCTAGACGTCTTTTAAATGTTGTAACTGTGTACCTGTCTCTACCACTACTTCTGGCAGCTCATTCCCTCAGCTCACTGCCCTGTGTGAAGGAAATTGCCTATCGGGTCTCTTGTTTAGTTTTGAGATACTGTTCCAAAGATAGCTCTTATCTCTTACTGACCGGTAAGAAAATCTGCCTGTCTGACCCATTTGAGTCTTAAGGGCCATTAATCCTAGGGGGTTTGTTCTAAGCCTACAGCTGCCACTTTGTGGGACACTTGAGGCAGTTGGTCAAATGTTACCCAGTGCAAATTTTAATTGTTTTTGCAATGGTTAACTTTTTTTTTTCTGTCTCTCGGATCAGTTTCTACTCCCTGGCCCCTGATGACCAGTGGAAGGAAAAATTGGGACTAGAAGCCAATTGGCTAAATATATAAACAGGTCCCTTTAAGGCTAACCAGGTCAATGGATCTCCTGTCATCACAGAACAGGGACAAACGTTTAGCTCCCATCTCTATCTTGATAAGGGACATATATTATATTCACTGCCAACCCCAGAACTATATTTCCCTTGCCATACAAGAATAGAATACATAGCCTTTATTGTCACATGCACTCATCTGAGTGAAGTAAGAAGCTTGTAACATCACTTCTTGGGTACAGGATACCTAGGTGCAGATACTTTAGTGTCACAGAATTGAAATATTAAAATAAAATAGACTAGCATGGGAATACATAATTTAAAAATCCAGAATGAGAATAAAAAGTGTCTTTAAAGTATGCAAGTTCCATGTACATCTTTGGATCAAGTGCTGGAAAATGGGATTAGAATAGTTAGGTGGTTGTTTGTGACCAGTGCAGATGTGATGGGTCATGGAGCCTTTTGCTGTGCTGTAGACCTCTATGGCTCTGTATAGTTTGTGGCAGTTTTTTTAAAGCTTCAAATGCATTTCCTGTTCAGAGAAACTCTGGTCCAGCAGCATCGATGGAGAGATAACGGTTAATAACGTTTCAATTCCAGTGGCCGCCCTTCAGAAGCATTCTTGCATTTTTTCATTCTGAAAAGTAACAGTAATTACTTTTGTAATAACTGCTGTGAAAATTTCTAGAGATAGTAAGAAAACTTTCTACTTGTTCAAGGGGCACCTTGTAGAACTGCACACCTGGGGTAAAGTAGTAAAACTGAGCTTTTTTTTTAACTTTCAGAAATCTTTTGTGTTGAAAAGACATCTGAAAATCTCACGGCCTGCACTATACACGACGAAGTTTCAATGTGTGAAGGTAGGAGAAATGATGTGACTTTGACACTGCCTGACTCATGCCTTGCTATTCCCAGAATGTAAATTGCTCACCGCCTCCTGCCGGCAAAATGTAAAGCTGCTGATGTGCTAACTCTCTCTGACGTTTCTCCATTACATCAGTGTACCGGATTTGAGACTTTCCTTGTAACTAATCCTTTGAAGAAAGTGTACTTGTGCTTTGTTTAGATAACCTGAAAATCATACCTTTTAGTTTAGGTTCCGGTTGAGCATTTTGAACGTTGCACATTAGAGAGAAACAATTATTTTAGTCCCAGTGACAGCAACCTACTATCAGCTGAAGGATTTTGTGGTGGGACTTGTTTAACAGCATGGTGACCTTTGCTCCTTGTGTCACTGTATGCTGCAAATAGCTTTGAGTGATGTAGAAACACTTTTTCTCTACTTCACCGCCTCCTTGATCTTTTGGAGTACATAATTCTAAAGACAGAACTTTCTGGGTGACACAATTCTTTCTTGTCCAGTCTTAAATTGGAGGCTGTTATTTTGAGACTGCTTGCGTTTTTTTTAAAATTGGGATGTGGGTTTAGCTGGCTGGCCAGCATTTATTGCCCATCCCTTGTTTCCCTTGAGAAGGTGGTGATCGTGCTACATTCTTGAACTGCTCTTGTAGGTTGACCCACAATGCCCTTGGGGAGGGACTTCCAGTGACACTGAAGGAACAGCAATATGTTGCCAAATCAGAATGGTGATTGGCTTGGAGGGGAACTTCCAGGTGGTGGTGGTGGTGTTCCCATGCATCTGCTACCCTTGTCCTTGTAGATGGAAGTGGCTGTTTGTTTGGAAGATGCAGTCGAAGGAGTTTGGTGAATTTCTGTATTACATTTTGCAAATGGTGCACACTGCTACTGAGCATTGGAGATGGAGTGAGTAAAAGCTTGCAGATGTGGTGCCAATCAATGGGCTGCCCTGTTCTGGAGGATATCAAGCTTTTTGCGCACAGTTAGAACTGCACCTGCCCAGGAAAGTGGGGAGTGTTCCATCATACTTCTGACGACTTTTTTTTTTGTGTCCTAACTTTATCTTTCCCCTAAACATTTTTTTTTTTTTTAAGCATCTACCTTGTCATACCCCTCAGAATCTTTTGTATGTTTCAGTAAAATTACTACTCCCTCTTCTAAACACCAATCAGTACAGGCAGAAACTATCCAACCTATTGTCATAGGACACCTGTTTCATTCCAGGAATCTACTCCCCACCCCCAATTTCCCCATCATATGTTTTCTTCTTCCACTTTTATTCTGTGTATTCTCTTAACCATATTCCTTTTGTATCCTTTGTATCCTCTTCTCAACTTGCCTTCTTACTTATCTTCTGTACCTTTGGCAAATTTGGCTACAGTACAGAGATAGTAGGAACTGCAGATGCTGGAGAATCTGAGATAACAAGGTGTAGAGCTGGATGAACACAGCAGGCCTGAAACATCAGCCTTCCTGCTCCTCTGCTGCTTGGCCTGCTGTATTCATCCAGCTCTACCCCTTGTTATCTCTTGGCTACAGTACAGTCGACCACTTCATCCAAGTTTGCAATATAGACTGTCAATAGTTACGGCTCCTTCACTGATCCCCTGCAGTTCCCCATGAAGTTAAGGGTTGTTGACCTGAAAATGGCTAATTGATCCTGACTCTGTTTCCCAGTATTTAGTAAACCCTCTTCATGATGATCTATCACTCCAACACCACCACCAGCTCTCGTGTTTAGTTTTCTCTGTAGTGCCTTTTTCAAATACTTTTTGGAAACCTCAAATACAGTGCATCTACTGGTTTCCCTTTTTATCCATTCTGCTTGCTACACCCTTAAAGAACTCCAATAAATTAGTCCAATGTGATTCCCCTTTTCATCCAGTCATGTTGACTCTAAATTCCCTGCTATTACCTCAGCAATGGATTCCAGCATTTTTCCAACAACCAATGTTATTTCCTGTTTCTGTCTCCCTTCTCCATCTGTCCTTCCTTTTTTGCTAGATGCATTATATGTTTTTTTTTTTAAATCTTTCTAGAATGTAGAGTATTTTGGCAGGTACAACCATTGCATCCAGTATCTCTGCAGCTACCTTCTTAAGACCCTCAGGAGCAGACCATCCATCAGAGATTCCGCAGTCTTTGGTTCTGTTAGATTTCCCAATACTTTATTTTTCTCTAGTGTCTGTGTGTATTGGTTTAAGTTCCTCCCTCACTTATTGACTTTTTTTCTTTGAAAAATGTTCTACTATCGCAATAATGATTCCATGAAGACCAATACAAAATGCTTTCTCAAAATTATTGCTATTGCTTTGTTTCTCAGTTTCATTCCCAAGGCGGCTCCGAGGATGAGATGAGACCAGTGTCATCTTACTTTTTAGAAGCTCACTGTTGTGATATGTTCTTTACTCATTCATAGTATTCAATATCTTTTTTTTTGTTTTCTTTCAATTTGACACAATCCCTAAATTTCACAGCACTGGGTGTTCTCTATTGGCTAACGTTTTAGGAATGGAGCAACTGGTTGGACCTCCTCTCACCTTCCATGGGTTCCAGAGGTGTTGGTTATAGAAAAGTGAGAGAGTTCCATTACGAGAGGATGCCATTCAGCCTCTTAAGCCTCTCCTGGCTTTCTGTAAAAACAATTTATTATTCCACTCGCCTGCCTCTCAGGTGAAGGAGAGAAGTTTGTCATCTTGAGAGGTATAGATAAAGTGAATGGTAGGTTTCTTTTTGCTAGGGTGGAGGTTTTCAAGACTAGCGGACTTTTTTTAAGGTGAGTGGAGTAAGATTTAAAGATATGAAGAGCAACTTTTTCAAAAGATTTGCGGTTTGTGTGTGAGATTAGCTTCCAAAGGAAGCAGACATAGTCTGGATGCAAGACATAGTTACAATTTTTTTTAATGCACAATTTTCCCTGTTCACTTTTTTAAAAATTCTTTTGTCAGTCACTCTCTACATATGTTTCCCCAGGTTCTTGATCCTTCAGCCAATGGAAACCATTTCTATGCACTGTTCAGATAGTATTTTAAGCAGCTATGCGATGAATTGGTTTTATTGAACGTTTGGTTTATGTTAACAACTATTTTCACAAGGTATTTAAGACTTGTCCATCTTCATCAAAGGCTAGGAATGATGCCATTACCATGTGATCCATAAATACCATAAAACATGAGCTGATTGGCCTCCTGTTTTTCCATCAAGTCCACTACACCATTCATTGAGATTGTGGTTGATTTATTAATCCTCAACTCCTCTTTCCTGCCTTAACCTAAACCCTTAATGCCATTCCTGATTAAAAAGCGCCCTCTGCCTTGAATATACTTAATGACACAGCCCTCTGCAGTAAAGAATTCCACAGATTCATTACTTTGAGAGAAGAAATTCCTCCTCATCAGTCTTAAATGTGCAGCCCCTTATTTTGAGATTGTCCTCTTATCCTAGGCTCACCCACAAGGGGAAACAATCTCTCCATCTACTCTAAGTCCTCTAAGAACTCTCTTTCAATAAAGTCACCCTTGCATCTGACCCTTTTTCAGATGTTCTTGTTCTTGGACTACAATAGCTCAAAATGGCTTCATTTCTCAAATGTTCTTGTACAGTTGTCTTTTTTAGTGACTTTTCCTAAAAGGATTAGCTTGAGATCTCTTGTGTTGATGGTTCCCGAAGAATGAAATAGTGTCAGGATGTTGGCTTTCTGAGGTGATGAAATAATTCAGTGACACACCACTGATTACTGCTCTTCATTGAGTAACTCGGTCAGAAGAATTCATAATGTGAGGAAATAGAAAAAGGACTTCAAAGAGGTGAACTATTGCCAAGTCTAGATGGTGCAAAAAAAAAATTGTTTTGTTTTAGTTAGAATTGTGTAGCAAATCAAAACTTTTGAAAGGAGGCATAATTGGTAGAGGCATCTTCCTTTTAAGAGAAAGTGGTTTCAACTTAAAAACTGTCCATTTGCTGAAATAAACCTGTAAATGTTACTGTTCTGTCTCCTCAGCTATGTCTTTTCTTGCCACTACTCCTGTTTTCAACACCACTAGCACTGTGACTATTTCTGCTACTACAGGTAAAATGAAAGCAATTACTCACTAAAACACTCTGGGATAAGTTACTGAATTAGATGTTTTCATTTTAAAGTTTAGTTTTGATGGTTATGGCAGCATGTTTTTCAGTCCTTGAACTCTTGTAGCACACATTTTAACACTGAAGGACCAAGTTTTGAATTCCATTATCTATTGGTTCAGCTCACTCCAGTTGGACAAGGGTTGAGTGCTGATTTTAGGCTCTTCAGTGGAGTCTGTTAATGTGGAAATACTAAAACTCTCAATGCAACAGCACACAACTTGTCAGCCTGCTGTGAAAGCTTGTTCCATGAAGCTAGCTCCTGTATCTGCATGTATTTTTCTCCCTTTTTTTTTTTTTGTTTTGAAGGTGATGGGTTAGCAATTTTTTTTTTGTTCCAGGTCTTACTAACATCTTTACAAAGGGAGCATGCATTTAAAGTGAGACAGTGAAAGTTTAAAGGAGATGTTGAGGGGGATGTTTCCCACACAGTGGTAGGAGTGTAGAATGCACTGCCAGGTGTGATGGTGTAGTCAGATATGATAGTGCTGTTTAACAAACTCTTAGATAAGCACACGAATATGCAAGGAATGGAGGGATATGGACCATGGGTAAGCGGAAGGGATTAGTTTAATTTGGCAACTTGTTTGGCACAACATTGGGCCAAAGGGCCCGTTCCTGTGCTGTACAGTTAAATGTTCTAAATGTGGCGTTAGTATGTGCTAGGGTGGCTCAGTGGTTAGCACTGCTGCCTCACAGCGCCAGGGACCCAGGTTCAATTCCACCCTCGGGTGACTGGAGTTTGCTCATTCTCCCCGTGTCTGCGTGGGTTTCCTCCCACAGTCCAAAGATGTGCAGGCTAGATGGATTGGCCATGCTAAATTACCCATAGTGTCCTAGGGATGTGTAGAGTAGGTGGGTTATAGGGGATGGGTCTGGATGGGATGCTCTATGGGTTGGTGAGGACTTGTTGGGCCAAAGGACCTGTTTCCACCCTGTAGGAGTTCTATAATCTATGCGGGAGGGTTTTAACAAATTTATGGCAAGGACTTCAAGAATTTTTCATATTTTAAGCCAAAACACACTCTTGATCGCTAACTCCATACACTCTAATAATTGATTAACATGGTGGCACGGCGGCTCAGTGGTCAAATCTGCTGTCTCCTAGCATCAGGGTCCCGGGCTTGATTCCCACCCTGGGTGACTGTCTGTCTGGAGTTTGCACATTCTCCCTGTGTCTGTGTGGGTTTCTTTCAGGTGCTGGGTTTCCTCCCATAATCCAAAGATGTGCAGGTTAGAGTAGATTGGCCATGCTAAATTACTCTGGCCAGGAATGTGCAGGCTAGGTGGGTAGGCCGTGGGAAATGCAGGGATAGGGTTGGGAGATGGGTCTGGGTTGGATGCTCCTTTAGAAGGGCTGTGTGGACTTGTTCGGCCAAATGGCCTGTTTCCACACTGTGGGGATTAAATGAAATAGTAAAGGCATCATAATGTTTCAGCCACAAACTAGTCCTGGGGCATTAGGAGAAGAATCAACCTTAGTCAAAGACTTGACTGAGTTTTCTGTTTCTCTCTCTTATCTGTTCAATATGTGCTTGATTGTATTCAAAGATCAGTGAAAGTTTTTTCTTCTATAATACTTTTTAAAATTGGGAGCCAATTTTTGATTTTAAGGTTTTGTACCAGTTCATCCTTGGTGGTTGGGTTGAGTTAACTGCATGCTGGTTTGTGATGTAGTGATTCCAATGGCGCGGGTTCAACTCCTGTACTGGGTGAGGTTACCATCAATGTTCTCCAATGTTACCCTCACCTGAGGTGAGGTGACCCTTCGGTTAAACCTAGTACCAGTCCCCGCATTCTCCCTCAGATCTGGTATGTGCTCTCTATTTCGTCTGCCCTCCTGCTGAATTCCACATGCATCTAACCTGTTAATGTTGGGAATCATTTACCTTTTTTGTGTTTGATTATTGTGCATTACAGAATGTGACAGCTGGTATCTTATTAATCAACTCACAGACAGCAATGGCTCAGTACTTTATACAGTGCCCTGCAAACTTCATTAGGCACATGTGGTCTGGGTGACGGATTTTGTCTGCCCCAGTGATTCCAATCTGACGTAAAAGTGTCTGTGAACGATTTGAGGAATTGTAGTAACAAGGTATAGAGCTGGATGAACACAGCAGGCCAAGCAGCATCAGAGGAGCAGGAAGGCTGACGTTTCAGCCTAGACC
>NC_063358.1:4259861-4323671 GCF_021869965.1 Rhincodon typus
CCTTCATTTCTGAAGAAGGGTCTAGGCCCGAAACGTCAGCCTTCCTGCTCCTCTGATGCTGCTTGGCCTGCTGTGTTCATCCAGCTCTACACCTTGTTATCTGAGTCTCCAGAATCTGCAGTTCCTACTATCTCTGAGGAATTGTAGTGCTACTTTTTTTTTCCCTTCACCCCCGCCCCCGAAACCCCCGGCACCTTCTCTTCCACCACGCAGGTACGTGGTTGTTTAATTTGTCAACAAAAATAACAGTTTAAGTACTTTTTTTTTTTCAGTGGTGGAAATAGAAATGCAAACTAAAAATTTAAGAGGGGATTTAATTTCTATACTAATCAATTTTTTTTACATTTTTCTCCTCCCCCATCCCCCCTCAACAGTTGCGACTACTGCTAAAGAAGCTTTGTCCACTGCTGCAGGTACATTATGTATTCACTGAGTGATATGTCCTATTTATTAACAGTAGGAGGTACTGCGGATTATGTAATACTAACACTCAACAAGAAATCCTGGTTTGTTTGGGGTTTCTTGTGCTGTAAATGTATTATTGAACTGTTTTTTCATTGGGATAGACTTAATTTTTGAAGAATTGTAATCCTTTCACTGCATCCTAAGCGCTGCTGTTTGTCTGGATGCAAGTTTGGGAGAAACTGACCTTGCATCTTGTTGATGGGTGAAAACAGACTGCAGAAGGAATGTTTGCATTACCTTTATAAAAGTTAGGCATTAACATGGGAGTTTTGATGCATTTCAAAAATCAAAAAATTATTTTTTTTAAAAAAAAAACTAGTTTAATTTGTCACAATTCAGATGCAAATAGAACAGAACGTACAGGACAGGAACAGACTCTTCAACCCACGAAGCTGTGCCAAACATGATGCCAAATTAAACGGATGTAATAGCTGGATAGAATAACATGCACTCATCCCCTAAATGAATAGGCTGCCCAGAAAGCTGCAAGTTTATAAAAGTATATATTTTGTCTTTAGACTGGACAAGACTTCTGCTGTAAAATGAGGATGTGCGGTATTGGTAAAATCTTTCCAAGGTGTTTACCATCTGCCAATCAATATTTTAATGGACCATTTAAACACAATGTAGACTAATTGAATTTTTATAGCCAAATATCGCCCATTCTTTGAAAAAGATAAAAGCACCTTCTTTCCACAGATAATCAGGGCAGCTCTTGTGACTTTTCTTTTAATGCAAGTATATTTGCCAATGCATTGCACATTGGATAAAACAGTATTGGTATTCACCACAAGAATCTGGATTCTTTATAGCTAAAGTCTCAAGAAATTAAACTGGACGGATCACCTGGCATTGACCTAGACAGCAGCAGAAATGACCCTGCTGCGCAAAGTCCTCCTAGCGAACATCTGGGGGTTAGTGCTACAATTGGGAGAACTGTCTCTCCGATTTAATTAAGCAACAGCCTGACCTTGTCTGTAAGGTATGATTCCATGCATATGACAATGTCCCAGACACCACCACCACCACCACCATCCCTGAATGTGTCCCATCGGCAGGAAAGACCCAGCAGAAGTGGTGGCACGGGGGATACAGTATCAAGCAGCAGCTGCTTAATGACACCCCATCTGGGTTCTGCCCTTAACATTCAATGGTGTTACCATCACTAAATCCCCCACTATCAACATCCTGAGGGTTATCATTGACCAGAAACTCAACTGGACTCACCACATTAACAGAGTGGCTCCAAGAGCAGGTCAGAAGCTAGGAATACTGCAGTGAGTAACTCCCCTCCTAGCTCTTCAAAGCCTGTCCACCATCTACAAGGCACAAGACAGGAATGTGATGGAATACTCCCCACTTCCCTGGATGAGCGCAGCCCCAACAACACTCGAAGCTCGACACCATCCAGGACAAAGCATCCATAAGCATCCACTTCCTCCACCACCAACACTCGGTAGCAGCAGTGTGTACTGTCTACAAGATGCACTGCAGAAATTCACCAAAGATCCTTAGACAGCACCTTCCAAACCCACGACCACTTCCGTCTAGAAGGACAAGGGCAGCAGAAATATGGAAACAACACTATCTTCAAGTTCCCATCCAAGCCATCTATCATTCTGACTTGGAAATATATCACCATTCCTTCACTGCCACCGGGGTCAACATATTCCCTCCCTAATGGCATTGTATGTCAACCCACAGCAGGCAGACTGCAATGGTTCAAGGGGGCAGCTCACCACCACCTGCAAGGGCAACGAGGGATGGGCAATAAATGCTGGCCAACCTGCGATGCCACGTCCCACAAATGAATAGTAAACAAAATCTCAATCTTTTATGAAGTACTTGGATGAACACTTGAAATAACATAACATCTCAGGCTATGAGTTGGAAAGTGGGACTACTGTAGATTTAGAGATAGCAAGAACTGCAGATGCTGGAGTCCGAGTCAACATAGTGTGGAGCTGGAGGAATGCTAGCAGGCCAGGCAGCATCAGGAGCAGGAGAGTTGACTTTTCAGGTCGGGACCCTTGGGGGAAAAAAAAGTCAACTTTCCTGCTCCTCTGCTGCCTGGTCTGCTGTGCTCCTCCAACTCCAACTCCAACACTGTCTACTGTAGATTTTAGATGAGTTTTATATTGGTGCAGATTTGATTGTCTGAACAACCTCTTCTATGCTGTATCATTCTGATTATAACAAACTACGTCTGCAGACCCTATACTCTTCTACAGACTTGGTGAAGGTTACCTACTCTGGAGAAATGTGCTGCATTCAGTTAGCATGTTCCAGGCATTTGGCTGTACTTGTACAGCAACAAACAACTTGCTGACTCTTTGCTTACTACAGCAGTAATGATCTCAAATGTTGCACACCCGCTGATCGGTTTAGTAGCCTGCAGTATCATTTATCTTCTCTTGAAAGAGGTAAAAATAACACCTCACCATAGCCCTATGTAATTTTCACAGCTTTAAATTGCATTGAGAAAGACAATTTCCAGTCTGACAAACTTGCTTAATTGAGTAAAGACCTGAGATGTTGAAAATAAATCACTCAGTTCTGGAAGTTTAATTGAATAACTTTTTTTTTTTTTATTCACTGGTAGTAATTGAAGGTGACATAATTAACTTAAGGAATTTATTGCTACATATGGAGTCATGTTTTTGAAAGAAATTTAAAATGGTTTGGTTTAAAGTGAGTTGGGAAATCATTTCAATTGCATCCTGCTTAAGTAGTAAATCTAACTATTGAACCTCTGTAGCCTTCTAACACTACTGAGGAAATATTCAATCATTCTGGGCCAATATAGCCTTAAAATCGATTAGTTATCTTGTGACTGAACACACAGAATTCCTCACTTATGACAGTGACTGTTTGAGGATCTTTCATCTTTTGAAGTTGATACAGTTAATTAACGTAAGTTTGATCAAGTGTACCCATTATCATCTGCCATAAATTCAAGGTTGATGTCTACTTAGGGTCATGGATTTCCCCTGTAGGTCTTTGTGTCTGAACAGACCAGTACTCAGTCTCCAGCTGGATCATTTGGGCAGGATACCCCTGAGATACTGGGACCTGATGCACTAGAACAAATACCAAACATGTTCTAGAAATCCTGCTCTTGGTTATTAAATAGTGCGTACTACACTTTTTTCTTTTTTCCCCAGATTCTTTCTCCTGGCTAGGATGGACAATTGTCTTGGTTTCACGTTTTGGTTCACTTTTTTTCTTCCCATTTCTCTGCCCTCCCTCCCTTTCCTCAGACTCCTGCTCTCAAACTTTTTTTATCACGAAGATCTGTAGGTAATGAGGAGTCCATGTTGTGCCTGCAGCTATACGATGTTCTACTAAGTGCTCCAATTAGAAAATATGTTTACAACTGCAACCAGGGGAACCACTTAATCTGGAGAAAGTGCCCTGCAAGGTTAAATGCACAAATTCTAAACATGTGTCCCTTATATTCCTCTAAAAGTGTGAGGTCATGTGCAGAAGTGCCCAAACACTTGGCTTCCCTGACTCTCCGATACAGATTGGATACTGGTCAACACACAAAACTACTCGTTAACTTGCCTGCATCAGGTCACTGAAATGGCCAAATCACGCATGCTCCATATTCGTAACGGATAATCAAACTGACAGGGTGTCCATTGACACCATTGGTGTTCTCCTGGTGAAGCATTCACAAGGTAGCAACTAAGATGTACAGAAATAAGTCTAAACATTCAGTAATAGAGATAAACAAGGTGTAGAGTTGGATGAACACAGCAGGCCAAGCAGCATCAGAGGAGCAGGAAGGCTGATGTTTCGGGCCTAGGCCCTTCTTCAGAAATGAAGAAGGGTCTAGGCCCCAAACGTCAGCTATGCTGCTTGGCCTGCTGTGTTCATCCAGCTCTACACCTTGTTATCTCAGATTCTCCAGCATCTGTAGTTCTTACTATCTCTTAAACATTCAGTAATCCAAGTTTTTATTCAAACTTGGAAGCAAACGGCTTTTGGTATCCAAGATACAACAATACATTTTCTTTCAAAAAAGATATTCAAAGGATTTCCTCCACAAACTCTCCAGTTTTGAGCCTCCAGTCTCATCTTATCTCCTCTCATCCTGCCAATTGTAGCTGTTGTATATGAAGGTCCTGCCCCCTCAACCCCTCTCCTCACCTGAGGTGTGGTGACCCTCTAGTTAAACCACTACCAGTCACTTCTCCTATTGAGAACAGCCTTATGGGCTGGGAAGACTGTAGTGACTTTACTCTTTCACCTGTGACTGTTGTAGCAGTTGCAAAATTGAGTACATTTTCTAATTTAAGGAAGGGTCACTGGACCCGAAACATTAACTCTTTCTCTCCGCAGATACTGCCAGACCTGCTGAGTTTTTCCAGCAATTTTTGATTTTGTTCTGATTTCCAGCATCTGCAGTTCACTTTTTTAATGTAAACTTTCTAATTGGTTTATTCTGCAGAATAACTAGTGACCATGCTCATTAGTGCAAGTTGAATGCTGAATTGCGGAACTTTACACTAAAGGCTTTACCAAAATCTATTTCTTGTTGCCCATTTTAATGCCCAGAAGGCAGGTTTTTACAATATCTGCATGTGCTGGTGTGGGCTGCATTGTTAGATGCCTTTAAAGAAATGTTGCTTTTAGTCCCTATGTTTTGCTTTTGAAAATCCTCATTGAACAAAGCATTCTAACTAACCTTCATCCTTTCCCCCTTTGTTGAATTATATTGTCTCAATATGCATTTTCCAGAAAAAAAAGTAGTGCAGATTGAACCTGCAGGAGGCAGTAAAGACTGAAGAGTGTGACTCTGACTGTTTTGGTTTCTGTTGTAAACACTGGAAGCAGCCTTGGGCAATCTAGCTCTCCACTGATTATTAATTAAACTTGTTGGGACTTGTACCTGGTTAGTTATTTACTTGCTGTTGTGTGGGAGTATTGATAGGAAGAGGGTTTAGTTCGGGGGGGTGATCATTGGGAATCTCTTTCCAATGCATGCTTTTGTGTAGTATCACTTAATATTGAGAGGAAGGAATGATTTTAGGAGTTTTGTTTCTGTTAATGCACCAGTTAATTTAACTTGAAGAGCTGACCCAGGTGACTGTGATTTACTTTGCTGAGAAAAGACACTCCATGTGGAGTCGCTGTAAGTAGCCATGTTCAAAATGCTTTATTTATACCTGACCAGGGAAGTACAGGTTGTGCCTCTGTAATCCAGCAAATTTGGGACCAGGCCTCTTTCTGGAGCAGAGAATTGCCAGATGTCTGAAGGGTCTGTGATCCCGCTTCCAGCATATCTCTTCCACTCAAACCACAGTGTATTTGGATATGGGACGTTCACATGTATAACCAAATTGATCAGCTCCTACAGTATAATAGTGATGTGAGTTAAGAGGCTGTTGTATAAGGCAGTGATTGATTCTGAAGGGATCAATGTTTGTTGCAGTTACTGCAACCGTTCTACTGATGTCTGTCTGTCAGTTACGATAGGGAGCTCTAACCTTTCCAAGGGAGAAGATGTACCTGTACCAGCTCACTAAGATCCTAGTAATCACGGCTAAGCAAAGGTACTACTGCTGTCGTACAACAAGTCCTCTTTATTATCTAAGAACAGTATCTCTTCCATAGATGCTGCACAGTGGTGTATCATCTACCACTAATTACTAAGTGGGCCCAAAAGACACAGGGGGTTTGGTGACAATGAGCTACCTCAAGCAATCATTATCCACTACCTCTTATTGTTGGAGATGACCAGATACCAGGGAATGGTCACCTGGGGAAAAGACTGTTTTAATTGTGTAAACTGTTTGTGAAGCTTTTTTAAATGTGGATGTTTTTCCTTTCTTTGTAGAATCCGATACTACCACAGAGATTCCAACGACGACTCCTGTGTATTCACCCTCCAGCTTTGACCCAGCCAGTTTCATCGGAGGGATTGTCTTAGTTCTGGGAGCTGAGGCAGCGTTTTTCTTTGCAGTCAAGTTCTTCAAAGCACGAGATGGAACCTACCAAACTCTGTAAGAACCAACCCACCTTCTGAATGTGGCATGCAGATCATTCTTGTCATGCTGTGCAGTGGACTTCATTTATTTATTCTTTTTTTTTAAACCCCCCAACCTCTTGTTTGCTGCTAGTTTTAGTATTGATGTTGCATGTGCTTCCTCCTGCATGGTTTGTTTGCTGATGCTAAAAAATGTTGTAACTTTTCTTATTTGTTCAAAAGTATTGATCCTATGTTATGTGCAGAAAAGAGCAGGTAAATGTGCTTTATAAATAGGTTATTGGTGGGCTTACAATAGGTCCCAGAAAAATTCATGCAAGTAAGATTTTTCAATAAAGAAAACTTCCTCAATCTCCAACTTGCCCTGTCTTCCTTTTTTAAAATGACAAGAAATACTAAATATTTTATAATCTTGATGAGAATTCTGGATAAAATTCTCTCTTGGAATTGATCAGAACAATTGGAGAGACCAAGAACTGAGTGGGATACAAGAGGAATTGATCCATTGCTTTCAAATTTAAGTAATTAGGGAATTAGGAAGACTGTTTCTCACACTGGGCTAAAGTGGGAGAGGAGCTGGAATATGAGGTCAGGGCTTGGGAGATATAGAATTTAAGTGAACTAAAAAAGTAGGTAATTAACTGTAATTTTAAATTACAAATACAGTTGTGAAGTGTTAAATCCTCACTTGGGATTCAGTGGGCAATTATATTTTAGTAAATACAGCACAACATCTTCAATTGCAAGAGAAACATCTGACACAACAGAACATCTGCAGTTCTGGTTTCTGAAGATCTGAAACAAAAAGTAGAAATTGCTGGAGAAACTCCAGCAGGTCTGGCAGCAGAGTTAATGTTTCCAGTCCAGTGACCCTCCTTCAGGAAAGGAACCCGAAGGAAAGACACACTGGACTTGATCAAAGGCAGCACAGCTTCAAAAAAAAAGGAAAATTTGGAACAAGTACCTGAAAGAGCCTTTCGTGAAGTGGCGGCTAATGGAATCTCTCCAATTTGGAAAGAAGTGAAATAAAAGTGCTGTGATGAGACTGTAGGGTTATGTTGAATAGAGCAGTTGCCATGTGCCAAAAGCCCTTCATTATTTGGTGTCATGTGTCCTTGTGGTGCAGTGTTAAGAATCAGATCAGTACAACAAGTGGCTTCTAACATTCATTTCCATAGTCTTCGAGTGATGTCTAGGCAGTCTCACTAATAAACTATAGTTAAACTATAATCCCACAGCTCCCTAATGTGCAGTATCACTTCAATGCGCGGTGTTACACCTTGGGTTTATGCATTCAATCCAAAAGATCTTCCAGTTAGTTTTCTAGTGTAAAGATAATTGCAATAAAAGAAGTCAGCAAAGATTGAGTTTGCACCTGCACTCCTAATCCTTGTGTATTGACCACCTTTTTTGGCTGATGAGACTGACGCGAGCCTGGTGGGTTTGAACAACTCTGGTTACTTTAACTGAAAGTCGTCTTCACCAGTGAACCTCCTGGCATGTTGTTTGTGTGGTTTGCTCTTCTCTTCTCTTTATTGAAGGCCATAGCCAAACATGTGCAATTCCCTTTGTTTTCTTTTGCTGTTTACTTACCTGTTGACTTGCCTGTTGAAGGGTGTGTGTATGGGCGTGTGTACGTACAATAAATTATGGGGAGCATCAGGACATCTTGAATTTGGCCAAGATTAGTCATGTACTCAATTGCACTGGGAGCTCCAATTTGTTAGTGTTTGGTTCCATTCTGTGAGTCATTCAAATGCATTATAAAAACTGAAAGAACTGCAGATGCTGGAAATTGGAAACAAAAATAGAAATTGCTGGAAAAGCTCAGCAAGTCTGGCAGCATCTGTGGAGACAAAGCAGTGTTAATGTTTCGGGTCCAGTGACCCTTCCTCGGACTTGACGGTAGTTAGGAAAACTTTTTTTAAATACAGAAGATAGGTTGGGAGGAGGAGGTAAGGAGTACCTTACCACAATAGGACATAGAGCATTGTTCAGCCATTTCCTTAATTTCTGCTTTTGGACCACAGATTAAAACTGGCCACTTATACTTGCAACCTCTTAATGGTTTGTTCAAGACTCCAAATGGCTTTTGGCTCCCACATGGTATTAGAAGGTCATCATAATATAATTGTAACGTTCCCTGACAAAATTTTGTTTTTAAATCTGTTCCTCTAATTTTTTTTTAAAATTCCAGTTGACGGTCTTTAGGAGTGAAGTGGAAGGGATGTACAGAGTAATGTAGACTGACTTTTTTAATATTAATAACTTGCTACCTGAATGACATTTCATCAGAGAACGGTTGGGGAAATATGAAGAAATCCTTGCGACATCCAGTTCTGTCTCCATTGGTTGGCATTTGTCAAACCTTTTTAGATTGTTGTTGGGTGAGGTAGGGGAAGAAGTGAATTGGTTCTTCCTCCTTGAGCAATAGAAGATTTATTCATTGATGCCAACATTAATTATGTTTGTTTGTAATGTGAAGGTACTGCTGTAGTTTGTGTGCTGGCTTGCATTGTCTGTCTGCTTCATTTGTCTCTCTTTTTTGTTCCATCTTAACGCATGCTGCAAGTAGTGAGGAGGCACAGTAGATTGTGTAAGAACTGGCTACGACATGACTCGCCTATAAAGGAAGTAATAGTTTTGCCCTTCAAGCGGACAAGCAAACAAAATTCCATTTGCTTTTAATGTCTTTACAATGTGCACTAACAGTGCATTTTTTTGTGTGCTGTGCATTTGTCATGATTCTGTTTACAATGATTCACCATTTAAATTTGAGATTACAATTTCTGCAGGGAAACATCGTGATTTTAAAAAGATACATTTAGTACTTTGACGACTGCTCATTACTCAAACATTGGGCTAGTACAAAAGGTGATGTCCCGTAATTTTTTTTTAATCTGCATTTATTCTGGAGATCTTGATTCGGAAGACAAACAGGAGAACTTTCTTGCAAGTTGTCAATACAACAGTTTGTTAACTTTCCGATTTTATTTTTTGGGTTGCTCAGTAAAATGGAACTAGGATTGAACACAAATTAGTTTTCCTACTTGGGTTTCTTTTCCCTGTGTTTTTTTTTAAGATTCCTTTTTTTTTTCTATTTTGTTGACTAGAGCTGGGTTCAAAACTTACCCTCAGGCTATCCTCCAGTGTAATTATAAACATTTGGTTTGAAGATGTTAGGGTATTTTGTCTTTGGATTTGTTCTTATTCACTTTCTTCCTGTCCACCTATTGAAAATCTAGTCCACTAACCCTAACGCCTGAGGGTGAGAGCTTCATGTATTTGGATGAGTAATAATTCTATTTTTCTGCCATTTGGTCCAGTCTTGTTTTTCAGTAACTCAACTGTGCCAATGATGGCCTGACCTTCTGACTGGTAAACCGCAGCAAATGATTTCGGCATTTGATACCAACTATTACCCAACAAAAGCCTTAGAGCTTGCTTCCTTTTTTTAATCTGCACGTTTTCAGTGAAAGCTGAATAGATTCCTGTCTAGTGACTTGGAGACAGCAAGGACTGCAGATGCTGGAAGCCAGAGTCTATAGGTGTGAAGCTGAAAAAGCACAGCAGGCCATACAGCATCCGAGGAGCAGGAAAGTCAATGTTTCAGTCCAAAGTCCTTCATTAGGTTTCGGCCTGAAACGTTGACTTTCCTGCTCCTCGGAAGCTGTCTGACCTGCTCTGCTTTTCCAGCTTCACATCTATAGACCCCTGTCCAGTGTTTATTAATCATTATTCAGTATTATGATTTGCAGACTGTAATTGAGCAAGAGTGAAATATATAATGTTGTGTTTTAAAATTCTTTGCTAATTGGTACGATAGTGTACCATGTTTAAAAGGAAAATTGTTGATGTAGAACGTGGTTATCTCTCAAACAAGAGCGATCTCTCCCTTCTATGGTCTACTTTGGGACCTGCTGTCAGAGCTTGTTTGGATACAGCACTAGTGCTGCTGTGAACTGTCTGCAGTGTGATTCGATACAATCCGTCTTAACAGGACAATGTCCTGCCTTTACTTTTGTGTCATTCTGAAGGAGCGTGCACCCTGACGAAGCACTGATGGTATTGAAGTCTGAACATTTAGATTGTTGGCTTTGAACTATCTGAATGTGATGTGTTTCGGACAATCATGATCGTGAACCCAATCCTTTGACATTTTTTTGCATACAGTGTTCGATTATAATTTAAAGAACAGCACCTTTTTTAATGTGGCTCAAGCAACTTTTTGTTCAAACCTGTAATGTGATTTGGTTTTATTGGAGAATGCCTTGATAATTTTAAGTTTGAGAATTATAGTTTGTTAGCTGATTTGTCTAAGTAGCAGTCCTAGGAGTGAAATCCTTTAATATTGTGGTTCTGTTTTTCTGAAAGAATTGCACCCTGCCACAGTCTGTGCTACTCACTGTGTAGAGTCAGTCAAAGGGTCTTGTGTGTCTGTCAGTCCAAGCAGAGTGGGTAGGGACCTGACAGTTGTGTATTTGTGGGAGTTGGGTAACTTCTACGTCTATCACCTTTTAGATTTTAAACTGTGAACAAGGTGTGGTGTAGTGGGAGAAGGATGTCAGAAACCATGTTCCCAGCATGATTCCACTTTGACTTTTACAGACGCTGAATTAAACAGGTCATAGTCGTACAGAACAGAAGCAGACTCTTCAGTCCAACTAGTCCATGCTGACTAGAATCCCAAACGAAATTAGTCCCACCTGCTACACTTGGCCCATATCTATCAACATCTTTTCTTATTCATATACTTACCCAAATGTATTTTAAACATCATAACTGTACCTGCATCTGTTATTTCTTCTGGAGGTTCATTCCACACAAACCACTGTATTGTTCTTCAAAAAAAAAACAACCTGCCCCACCTCCTGGTTAACGAATCTTTCTCTTCTCACCTTAAGTAATGCCCCCACCCTAGGGAAAAGACCTTTTTTGTGATTCACCTATCTATGCCCCTCATGATTTTATAAACCTCCTATAAGGTCACCCATCCTCCTACATTCCAGAGAAAAACATCCCAAACTATTTTTATATCTCAAAACCTCCATTCCTGGTAAATCTCTTCCAAAGTCTCTCCAGTTTAATATTATCCTTACTGTAACAGGGTGACCAGAACTGCACACAGTACTCCAGAAAAGGCTTCACCAACATACTGTACAACCTCAATATGACATCCCAACTCCTATACTCAAAGGTCTGAGCTATGAAGGCAAGTGTGCTAAATGCTGCCTTAACCACCCTGTCTATAGCTGACGCAAATTTCAAAGGATTTCATACCTGAGCCCCTAGCTCTCTGTTCTACAAAACTACCCAAGGCCCTACTTTTAATTGTTCAAATCCTACCCTTGTTTATATTACCAATATTCAATACCTCGCATTTATCCAAATTAAACTCCATCTGCCACTCTTCAGACCATTGACCCAATTGATCAAGATCTCATTGTAATCTCTTAATTTTTTTTCACTGTCCACTATACCACCACTTTTGGTGTCGTCACAAACTTATAAGCATGCCTCCTATATTTTCATCTAAATCATTTACATAAATGACAAACCAAAGAGGACCCAGCACTGATCCCTGTGGAACACCACTGGTCACAGGCCTCCAGTCCAAAAAATAATGGTTCACCACCGCTCTGTCTGCTGTTCAGCCAATTTTGTATCAAATTGGCAAGCTCGCCCTGAATCCTATTTGCCACTGTTGTAATTTTATTATTATGCCATAATCCTATCCAGCACTGCCAAGTGAGCATGTTATTGTGTGGTGTCTGCCAACTATGTTTGTCCTTTTTTAAAACCTGTGCTCTGTATTACACTTGCCTTGTGCTGTTTGAAATGACGTTATCTCTTATTGAGCAACACCTAGTTCTGTGACACAAAGCAGTAAATGACAGCTAGCAAAAACAGTTACTTTGCTTCAAACAAAGTATAGAGTGTCAGCACAATAGTACAGTATGTACTGTTTCTGCCTGTATACTTGAAGGGTTCATAGTGGAGGCAATTTAGCTGTTTGAGGTTCTTTTTTGAAGAGTCCTACATTAGACCTCCCTCCTGTCCCAGTATTTTGTTTTTCCTTTTTGAGTTCCTTTTCTTTTGTTTTGGAAACCACTATTAGATCATGTCCACTATTGGGCAATGCTTTCCAAATCCTAATTACTTATGGTGTAAACGTTTAAATCTGTGTGGTTGATGGCAAAATGAATCATCCAGGAAAGTGAGCAGAACCTTGCATTTCTTGCTAAATTGGAGTTTTTCTATTTCAGATTAGTTTGACAATTACGACAATTTTTGCTAGTGTCCTACTCTGCCTGTTCTAACATAAGATGGTGTGTTTTTTTTTAACCAGTTCTGCCATTGTTTTATTTGCTGATTTGGGTGTGAACAGTGATAACAAGCCCAGCACTACTTGCCTGCTCGCAATTGCCTTGAAGATCTGTAATTGCACATTTAGCAATGTCCACTTGAGGTCCCTCTCTTTTTTAATTAAAATATTCAGCTATTGCCCTCCTACTTTGGCTCCTGTATGTAAATCCATTTTCTGATGTTTTCACACTGTAATCAACGTCTACTTCATTTATTCATTTGAACTTGGTTTTGATACGACCTTCTGATTTTACCTCTGCTGTATTTCGTGTTTGCAAATTGGCAGTTTAGTAGATTTGTAATCTGCAAACTGGTAGATTAGTAATTAACACCTTTTTGTTTGGATTCACAGCAACAACTATTGCTTTCAGTGTATTCCCAGTAGAGAGCAATCTAGAAAAGAGGAGATGGGGTCTGGGAATGCTGTGATTGTTTAACATTTGAAGTTGGAGAACTTTTAAAGATTGGTGTATATTTATAAATTGTACTTTGTACAATGGGCAAAGAATGCTGTCTCTTCATTTAAAATTTATTGTGTATAATGTTAAGATATTTCACTGCTGCGATGGTTTTTTTTTGGTGAATTAAAACAAATCTCTTCTGTTGGAATAGGATATAATCACCAGGATGGAAGAACTGGCTTTGAAGTGGCCAAAAAAATCTGCTCGTTTCCCAGCAAACATTATTAAATGACGCTGTCTTCACTAATGCCACATTTACATTGCATTTTAGTGGAGGAAATTTAAGATTCTGTTTGCCTTTGGTGTGGTGGATTGAATTGGCTGCAAAAGCTAGAGTGCATCCAGGAGTAATGGTTTGTGCTATGACCCTCAATAGCACTGTATTCAGATGATATTATATTAGGAGATTTAGTGAAAAGATCTGGTTAATAGTTTGGTGCTTTTATGGACCAGACTACACAAAGTGGCATGTTCTTTTTTTTTTCCAATAAAAGATCTTTATGCAGACCCTTTGCTTTTGAGTTTTTTAAAGATCTAAATGTGTAAATGTTTAATTTTAGATTTGAGGCTAAATATCACTTGTACTGGCTTCTGAAAACTTGCATAAAGTTCTGAGAACAGAGTGAAACTAACAGACCAATATAATTCTCAAAATTTAAGAATCAACATATTTAAAAGCTATTTGGAAGACTGAAATTTATGTACCATACTCCTATATGCCAGCCAGTACACATGCAGTATATTCACAATGGGACCTCCTGCTGTTCTGTTATGTATTTGTTTGGTTTATCCATTTTTTAAATTTGTGGTGAAATTGCTGATTTTTTTTTTTCAATTCCCAACCCCTTTCCCTGATGATCATCAGAAGATTTTCATTCTGCTCTCAAAACCTCAAATCAAATTGCACTTTTTCTGCTTTTACTGCAAACTGGTTCTGCTGAAGTTGTGATGCACTTAATGTTTAAATTCCCAAATCTACCTAAATGTGAACCAAAACTACCTCCAATTGCTATTCCATTTATGAATATTGTGACCAAGTGTGACCATCTTTTTTTTGATGTAGAATTGGCAAAACAGTGCTGTAATTGGACAGGAATGTAGGTCAAATTGTTCACGGACCGATCTAAAGATTAACGGGATGTTTAATCTGGACTGCACAGCACCACCATACTGACATGATTGGTTTTTCTTTAACTCTGCATGGTAGGATCGAGACTTAAAAAGTTGAGTTGAAAATTGAGACTTTAATTGTAACATGTAATTCATCTGTATTGGATTGCATTTTTCTTTTAAGTAGCTTAAAACAAAAGTCCTTTGCAGTGTGATGGTACTTTTGATGTGTTGCAAGATGCTGGAAGCTTCCTTTTTCAGTTCAGTTGTGCTTAGTTACTGAAAGTGGATTTTTGTTTTGTGAATTTTGCTGTTTTAGATTCATTAAAGATGTATCTAAAAGCCATGACAATGGGCCTTTTTTAATCTAATCTTCAATTTTTTCCACTCTTTTGGGGAAGGTTTGAAATCTGCTGCAAACTCTGGTTATGCTGCACTATGAAATGTAAAATTGATTTTACAAGAATCAGTGTTTTAAATCAATTTCTGATAACTGTAGTGTATGCCAGAGGATTGAACCACCAATAGAAGCCTAAACTCTGGCAGTGAGTCAAATAATTCCAGTAACAAAAGCTACAGCATCTTTTTGGTTTCTGGGTGATACTACACCATTTTGGTTTTTTTTTTGAGTATTTTGAATTGCTGACCTCTCGACAATACCAATAACACAAAACACTGTTAAACATAGAAACATAGAATAGGAGCAGGAGTAGGCCATTCAGCCCACCAAGACTGCTCTGCCATTTCTTATGATCATGTCTGATCATCCAACTGAGCATTCTGTTCCTACTTTTTCCTCCCCATACTATCTTTCTCCCTAAAAACTATATCTAACTGCTCCTTGAAAACATTCAATGGTTTAGCTGCAACTGCTTTCTCTGGCAGAGAATTCCACAGGTTCCCCACTCCCTGGGGGAAGAAATTTCTCCTCCTGTCAGTGCTAAATGGCCCACCTTGTATCTTTTGTGACCCTTGGGTATGGGCTTGTTGGAACACACCTCTTGTGTTTGCCCTGAAATAGGAGTTGGGTCAAATATCCAAAACATTGGTCAGCAGTTGCTTTTAATCCTTGTAAAGGAAAGAAGCATGAGTAAAAAGGGGAGCGGTCTAGGGGGTATTTCCAGAGATTTGGGTCCTAGGTAACTGATAGTGTAACTACCAAAAAGTGCAGTGGTTTTTTTTTTTATTTCTCATATCGAAGAGGCCAGAATTCTAGGACCATAGCTACCTTGGGGAATCTGAGGAGATTTGGTTTTTAGATGCTTTAAAGATGAGAATTCAAAAATCAAAATATTGTTTGATCAGCTAGTAACTTGGTCAGTGAGCACAGGGGTGTTGAGGGAATGGATACAAGTTACAATATAAATGGCAGTTTTTGAAGAATCTTTTTGTTCATTTCACGGGATGTGGGCACCATTGGCTAGGCCAGCATTTATTGCCCATCCTTAAGGGGTGGGGCAGCTGAGTCCGAGGGGTTGCAGTCGCATGTTTGCCAGACAAAGTAAGAACGTCCCTGCAGGATATTTAATGAAAAGGATATTAGTGAACCAAATGGGTTTTTCCTGACAATTGACAACTGTTTCATTATCATCATTAGACTTCATTCCAGCTTGTTTTTTTTTTTTTTTTGAAACTTAAATCCCACCATGGCTACATTCAAACCTAGTCCCCAGGAATTACCTGTATCTCTGGATTAATAATCCCAATAGCCTGTTTCACCCTTTAAATGTAGGATATCAGACCTCACAGCTTTAGTATTCTCATCACCACAGGATCCAGTTATTCAGGCACTAACCTGAGGCAGGCAGATCCACTGAAAAAGAACTTTGATTCTAATCTTCCCTTGTAGACTTTTCATCCTTCCCCCAAATAAACTTAACAGTCAACTAAACCCTTCTCTGTATTGTACATAATTCACACCAAGTCCTGTTTTGTTGCCCCTGTGCTTAGTGTAGCCTTTCTTGTTGCCATCCGTGATTCCAAATCCTTTATGATCTTAGCTCCCTCTAATCTCCAGATTCTCTGTTTATCCTCCAATTCTGTATGGCTGTACGTGCTGATTTATTTTTAATTGCTCCAAGCTTTTGGTTTGTAGCTTAGTGTCTGTCCCATTCTCTTTGATAATACTGTGAAACACCTTGGGATGCTCTGAGACGTTGTGTTATATAAATGTAGGTTGTTGATATTTACTCCATATATGAAACTTTTTCATTTTTGTTGCATTCAGATAGTTTTCACTCTGCATTCAGCTGTTCTGATGACCCTAGGGAAAGGCCGTCTTCTCCTATAATGGCCTTTTGTTTCAATGATCTTTTGAGCAAATTCAAAGTACTATAAAGTTATAGCACAATAACATTTTCCCTCACTCCAACTAAATAGTGACTAAACTGCTCATTCCTTTTCATTGCACAATCTAGTGAATAAAACTGGCAGACTAACTACTTTTTTATACTTCTGCCAGGTGCAAAAGACTGCATGGCCAATTCATTACTTTGAAATGTCGTAACTTGTTTTGTGGGAAAATGGCTGAAACGTGTTCTATTTGGCTTTTGGAGCAGGAGTGTATAGCATCGGTTGGCAGCTTGTTTAGGGTGATTGACTGCTGTCTGGACAGGATCAGATCACATAGTTTTGTATGTATAAAGACTGGAATTTGATCATGCTTCACTTGGAAATTGGCAATTTGATGTACATGTGGTCCCTTTTTATTTTTTGAACCTTTTGCCATTGTACTGCAACTTCATACTTCTAGAAAAATCAGCTCTAGAAATAGCATGGGTTAAAATGTTCACTAGAAATGGGAGCAGGAATAGGCCATTCAGCCCCTTGAGCCTGCTCCATCATTCAATACAGTCATTGCTGCATTCATCTCCACTTACCTGCCTGCTCCCTGTAACCCTTCAACTCATTGCTGATTTAAAAATCTATCCATTCCTTCAATGTTTTCTCACTGTGTTAACCTCTATTGACTGCTTCCAGGTGACAGGATCATTTCTTTTTGTCTTTGCTCAACCAATCAAAAATAGCTATAATTCTTGTTTATGGTACACAAAATGTTTGCTTCATTTTTCCCTGGCCCTGGGTCTTCCAGGGACCTTCAGTCATGATTGGATCGCTGCTGCATTCAATTCCATCCAGTCTTAAAAACACCATGTTCCTTCTGAGCCCATCCTCTCCAGAAGTGTGAAGAGCTCCGAAGCAGAGTAGAGTCTGTGTTAGATACAGTTCCGAGGGTAGAAGGGATCAAAGGATATGGGGAGACAGTGGGAACAGGGGACTGAGTTGGATGGTCAGCCATGATCTTTTCGAATGGCAGAGCAAGCTTGAAGGGCTGAATGGCCTTAGCCTGTTTTTGTGCGCTTTTTATGTTTAAAGATTTAAGTTATTGGTATTGTAAGAGGTTAGCAGCTCAAAGTACTCAACAAAAAAAAACTTGCTACAGTGGATAAAGTGAGTGGATGAGTAAGTGACTGGACACGGTGGATGAAAAGGTAGTCCGGTTAGTGGGAGAGAGCATTAATGTCGGAAACCATGACTAGGGAGTCCATTCTGAGTGACTCAGGAATGTAGTCTAATGTTCTAATAAGTCCTATGATGAATTAATCCAAAAGGTTACTCAAGAAGTCTAATGGTCCAAAGGCTCAGACTTCAGTTTAAAGTCGGAGAATTCATATAGACTGTTAAAGTTTGCATCATCGTTAATCGTGAAGATGCCAGTCAATTCCCATGTAGGTCAATGCATCAGGAGATCCACGGTGTTCCAACCGACATCTTAGTCATATGTCCAGTCTTGAACGATGCAGAGACTGGAAGCTTTGGGCCTCTGCTGTTGTGCTAATTGACTAGAGTGTATTTTGAAACAGCTTATACGACCAAAAGTCTGAGTGACATTTTTCCTGAGATGGGAGGAGGATTGTAGAATTGCCACTTTGATATCTGGAAATGAGATTTTTTTTAAACCTATCTGCCAAATTTATGCTGTGCAGTATTTAATTTTGGCTGATTTTAAATGTTGGAATTTTGGTTTTAGCCTTCATTTTACTTTTATAGATGGAAAACAGCAATTTGGAGTCATCAAACTAATTCTCAATTTTACAGAATATTTCCTCTTTACATGGAGAAAGAGGCTAACAATGTATCAAGGTGGCATTTGTTCTTCGAGGTTATAACAACTGGGGCATTTAATACTCTACTCTTTTTAATGAAATCTCAAGATGTCTGAGTTCAATCTTGTACCTGGAACATTTTTAGAAATTTCAGGAGTAAGTTTCTTTTAAAAACCAGAAGGTTAATTGAGTTTTCTGGCAGCTGGCATTTAGACATGTCTGATGTTAATAGTACTCTTGCTCATTATGCACCTTCATTGCCTTCACCTCTGAACGGTGTGAACTGTAGAAATGTCAGTTATTTTTATGATGTTGCACTGAAGTTCAAAGAAGATAATTAAAATGACTGAATAATGTTTGCAGTTTAAACACTCAACTAAAATTCCTGCCCTTCATGCAAGGACAACAATCCAATTGTGTTTTCTACTTCTGGTCTTGCTGCATTTGCAAAAAGACCAGGGGATATGTTTTTAAGGTGAGAGGAGAGAGATCTTTTTTAAAAAAAAAAAAAGACATGAGGCAAACTTTTTAGACCACAAGTTGATTCACGTGTGGAAAGAACTTCCTGAGGAAGTGGTGTTGTACGACTCTGATTCTATCCAAATACTAATGTTGAGGGAGTACATTTTGGTGGCTAAACTAATACCATTTCACCCCTGTTGCAGGGCTTGCTCAAAGTAAGCCTTAATTCCTGCTAGAACCATCAAGTTTGTGCTATGCAATTATCAATATATTTACCCACAAACATTTGAGGTATAGAGACTCCAGAATCAAATTGCACTGGCCAAAGATCCAGTCGGATTTCACTCTGGATTGCAAACCAAAATGATACATGTTAGAGTGTGGAATGCACCCTAGCTAAATAAATGTGATATAACCAAGGTACATGCAAACTGCTGAAAATAATGAAACCTCATCCCAAGTAGCTGAACTGCCTGAAATGTAATTTTTCTTTTTGCAATAAATAGGACTTCTTAAAATGACAGTAGACTTCCTAACATTTCATCATTTTAAACCATTAACAAATATCATACCTAACAACAAACCAGAACTATTGAAATAACCCTGTTATTTTCATAGAGATTAATCAATAAGGAGGCAGGAAAAAAAGTATAATTAACTTAGCTAACTAGCACTAGCTCAGGTTAGAGTGAGTCCTGATGCTAGTCTGATCTAGAAATGTATTGTTCGACAACGGAGGAAAGGAAGGTTTCCTAATAGCTTCAGGTTTATCTAAACTTGTGCTGTCAGACTGCCCTCAAAGTTTGCAATTGATTGGTTAAAATTCTAACAGCCTATTGTGAAATTTGTGGGTGTTTTTGACATGGACCTGTGCAATTGATAATCTTAAATGACATTTCACCACAGGAGTCTGGGCCTGATTTGAACCTGGAATGCAAAGCCAGTGCATCACCCAATCATCAACAATACCGCAAGTTGCCATTAATTTGGCCTTCAAAGAGACACAATGAGGAAGAAGAGCACAGTTAGGAGTGAAGTAGGGGACAGATATCACTTGGTGCAGGAGCAAGTTCTGTCAAAGTTGGGGCTTTTGGACCTTTGACATTTTAAGGAGTGAGAACAAAAAACGTCACACCTCCATCCTTCCATTGATTTTAAGGCATACCTTTTAGATTACCAGTATCATATCGATAGAAAAACATTCACACACTAAAATTGTGTGGGTATGACATTGCATTGCCATCTGCCAGTATGGAATACAGATGCCTTTGGGGCCTTAATTAAAATGGCAAGAAAATAATCAATATTTTGTAAATTAATGCAGAAATTAAGCATGCAAAGTTTTCAAAGTGAGGCTACTTGGTTTTAGTTCCCTTTTCATTGGCCAATACTGATGAAAGATCTGCAAATTAGTCAGTGATATTTTTCCTTTATACACATTTTAAATATAGTTACTAAGTTGACTGTAATGCTAACATCAATAGCTTTATTATTGTTTGTTTACTATAGAGTCACTAGCTTTATTGACATGTTTAAGGCCTTGGTAGGTGCTTTCAGAAATTCTGTTCTGGCTGCAGATGACAATTTTGGAGACATTTTCAATTTCTTTTGTTCCATCGGTTTGGTTGAGGTCATGTAAACTTGATTTATAACTCTCACCGAAAGCACTTTTGACCTCTGTGGCTTTCACACTTGTGAAGAGAACTGCCGTAAACTGTCATTGGTCAGGTAGTTGAAACTTATAGACATTGGATGAATTGTCTGTGTTTGTTTTAGATACATTTATTTCTGTTTTACGGGTTTTTGAACAAAAAATCTTTAGAAAACTGCTTGTATTGTGATTGCACTATACTTTGATCATTTGAGCATTATACAGTTCTCTGTATTTTTTTCACTTATTGGTATGTAATAACATACCACTATATTGGTGTGATTGTGTGAAATAAAGATTTGACTTGTCAAAATAAGTAGTGGTTTGTTTGCGCTTTTTATTTGAAATATGATCAGAATACCTTTGTTCATTTAAACAAGACTTGGAGCATCTTCAAATGGTGTAGAGATCAAGTCATTTAATGTTTTGTCACCCCTTGAAACGGAATGAAAGGACAAAAAGCATGCACAAAATTTTTGATCTTACAAAATTCACTCCTGTGATGTGGGTGTCGCTGGCTGGTCCAACAATTATTGCCCATCTCCAGTTGCCCTTGAGGTTGAGTTGCTTTCTTGAACCGACTGCAGTCCTTGTGCTGTAGGTACCCATAAATACCATTAGGGAGAGAAGTCCAGCAATAGTGAAAAGTACCAAATTGACTGAAGACTGATCTCTGTGATGCTGGCAACCTCTGGAGGGGGCTGACATGGATCATCCTCGGGGCACTTCTGGCTGAATATTGTTGCAAATGCTTCAGCATTATCTTTTGCTGGGCTCTCCTATCTTTGAGGATAAGGATATTGTGGAGCTTCCTCCTTTTGGTGAGTTATTCACCAGCATTTATGACAGGATATGACAGGACTATAGAGCTTAGATTCTAACTGTTGGTTTTAATTTCTTAGCTATCTCTGTCACTTGCTGATAATGCTGTTTGTCATTCAAACAGTTCTGTTTTCGTAGCTTCACCATGTTGATGCCTCATTTTTATATCCTGGTGCTGCTCCTAGCATGCCCACTTCATTGATCCGGGGTTGGTTGTACTCCTTTGCCTTATTAGCCCTTTCAAAATACATCATAGAATCGTAGCACCCCTACAGTGCAGAAGAGAGTCATTTGGCCCATCTGCTGAATAGGCTGGGGCTATTTTCTCTGGCGTGTCGAAGGCTGAGGAGTGACCTTTATAGAGGTTTACAAAATCATGAGGAGCATGGATTGGGTGAATAGACTAGGTTTTTTTCCTGGGGTGGGGAGGGGGAGTCAAAAATTAGAGGGCATAGGTTTAAGGTGAGAGGAGAAAGGTTTAAAAGGTACAAAAGGGGCAACTTTTTCATGCAGAGGGTGGTGTGTGTATGGAATGAGCTGCTAGAGGAAGGGGTAGAAACAGGTACAATTACAACATTTAAAAGGCATCTGGATGGGCATATGAATAGGAAGAGTTTAGAGGGATATGGGCCAAATGCTGGCAAATGGGACCAGATTTATCTAGGATATCTGGTCAGCTTGGATGAGTTAGACTGAAGGGTCTGTTTCTGTGCAGTATATCTCTGACTCGGAGTCCACACCAACCCTCTGAAGAGAATCCCACCTGGACAGGACACACACCCCTACTATATCCCATACCCCACATTTCCCATGGCTAATCCGCCTACCCTACACATCCCTGAACCATATGGTCAATCCACCCAACCTGCACATCTTTGGAAGGAAACCCACAGAGACACGGAGAATGTGCAAACTCCACACACAGCCAGCCAAGGCTAAAATCAAATCTGGGTCCCGGGCATGTGACGCAGCAGTGCTAACCGTTGAGCAAACCTAAGATTTTAATTTCAGAGTTTATTGACTAAACTTTACCATATAACACAGCAGGATTTGAAACAATGTCCCCAGAACATAAGCTTGAGTTTCTGTATTACTAATCCAGTAACATTACCACTATGCCACTGCCTCCCCAAATTCACCTCTGACTTATCAGGATTAAATTCCATTTGTCATTGTACAGCCCATCTACATCATCCTGTGGTCTAAAGCTGTATTTACTGTACAACCAAATTTCATGCCATCTGAAAACTTACTGATCAAACCTCTTTATGTTCACATCTGTGTCATTAATATACAACACAAACAGCAAGGGACCCAGCTCTGTAACTTGTGATACACCACAAAACAAAATCGGGAAAAGCTTGAGATGGAATAAAAAGTGCTGGAGAAACTCAGCAGATCTGGCAGCATCTGAAGAGCAAGACGCAGAGTTAACGTTTTGTGTTCTCTCTGTAGATGCTGTCAGACCTGTTGAGTTTCTCCAGCTTGTTCTGTTTTTCCTTTCAGACTTTCGGCCTCTCCCATTTTTTGTTTTTAATTTAGAGGCAGAATAGATTGCCCGCAAATGAAAGTGGGGAGTGTAGGAAGGACAAAAGTGTAAGTCTGTGATTTTGTTATGTGATTGGGTCGGGCGATGTCTGGGGAGAGTGAATGTTGTATTCCATTCAACAGTCTTGTCATCAGAACTTTAAAAAGTCTTAAACTTAACCTTCTAAACTTCTGGGAATAGAATTCTCCTGTTAAACCATCTAATCCTTCCTGAGCTTGTTACCAGGATCCCCAACGCTCAGTCATTTTAATTCCTGGTGGGTTTATTAATCACCCTTTAATGTATCCATCCTTTACCCACCAAATCCATGTGAATGCTGGATTTCATATGTAAAGGTCTGGAGTACAAGGATACAGAAGTTCTGCTAAAGTTATACATAACCCTGGTTAATGCGCGTGCGTCTGCGTGTATGTGCGCGCGCGCCAGTCCAACGAACGGAGGAGGCGGGGACATAGGTCCTGACTGACACAGCGACTGTCCAATGAATGACGCAGAGACGCGGGAGGCCGGCCGTTATTGACCAATCGGAGGGACGGAGGGGGGGCGGGCAGTGACTCCGGCGAGGGAGAGTCGGTTAAAGATGGCGGCGGGAGGCGGTGTGAGATTTACCTTCACCCCGAGGGTAAGGCTGCAGGGAATTGGGGGATAAAAAGGGCCCGGGCTGGGCCTCAGGTAGACCCGATACAGCGCGGAGTTTCTCTGCCCTCGAGTGGAAGAAGAGCAGGAGAGTTCCCTCGTTTGTGCCGGGCAGTATTTATCCTCCAACCTGCTTCAGAAAACCAACTGGATCCTACAGCTCTGTGAAGAAAATACTATTTGACGCTGAAACCAAATGACCAAGTACCTGATGGTGGGATCTTGCTGTGCGCAGATTTTCTGCACTGGGGTGACTGCCGTGCAAGACATACTTTAATAGAAATGTTGTGGATGCTGTAAACCTGACGGGAAAATACTGGAGAAAGTCTGCAGGTCTGGTAGCATCTGTGGAGGGTTCACATTTTGAAGCAATTAAAGACTCTTCTGATGAAGAGTCCTTTCTGAAGACTTCTGAGAGGTCCTGTAATTTATGAAAGGTGCTTCGAGAAACACAGAGTCCTAGAGATGTACAACACAGAAATAGACCCTTCAGTCCAACTCGTCCATGCTGACCGGATATCCCAAATAAATCCAGTCCCATTTGCCAGCATTTGTCCCCTATTCATATACCCATCCAGACAATTCTTAAATGTTGTAATTATACCAACCTCCACTATTTCCTCTGGCAGTTCATTCCATACACGCACCAGCCTCTACGTGAAAAAGTTGCCCTTGGGTCCCTTTTAAATCTTTTCCCTCTCATCTTAAACCTATGCCCTCTAGTTTTGGACCCCCCCTCTGGGGAAAAGATTTTAAGTATTTACCCTATCCATGCCCCTCATGATTTTATAAACCTCTATATGGTCATCCCTCAGCCACTGACACTGCAAGGAAAATAGCCCCAGCCTATTCAGCATCTCCTTATAGCTCAAATCCTCCAACCCTGGCAACATCCTTATAAATCTTCTCCGAACCATTTCATAACATCCCTTCTATAGCAGGGAGACCAAAATTGCATGCAGTATTACAAAAGTGGCCTAACTAATATCCTGTACAGCTGCAATATGACATCTCAACTCCTACACTCAATGCACTGACCAATAAAGGCAAGCATACCAAACACCTCTTCACTGTCCTATCTACTTGTGACTCCACTCTCAAGATCTATGAAGCTGCACTCCAAGGTCTTTTTGTTTGGCAACACTCCGTAGGACCTTACCATTAAGTGAATAAGTCCTGCCCTGATTTGCCTTTCCAAAATGCAGCACCTCACATTTATCTAATTTTGTTTTACAAAAAAACCTTTTCTTTCATTGACTGCTGAGAATGTGGAACTCACTAGGGTGAAACATCATTGAGGAGATTGCTATAGATGTGATTTAGGGAAATCTGGACAATTGAGAGGGAAATAGAGGATTACATGACAGAGGACGCTGAACCTGACCATAATTAGAGGGTGGGCTGCTCAGGCTGCATCACTTTTGCAGGTAGATAGAGATTGGTTAAGTGATTGGGAAAAAATCTGCCAGATGCTGTGGGAAAATAGGAAGTTCACTTTGGCAGGAGAATTTAAAAGGCAGCCTTGTACTGAAATGGAGAGCAAGTGCAGAATTCTGAGGTGCAGAGGGATTTAGGTGTTCTGGTGCATGGTTAACAAAAGTTGAGCATGTAGGTGCAGCAAGTAATCAAGAAAGCTAATGGCATATGTTATTATGAGAGAAATTGCAATATAAGTAAGGATATTATGCTTCGTCTGTTGGTGTGATCACGTCTCGAATATTGTGTGTATTTCTGGTCACCTTATTTAAGGAATAATTTAAATACGTTGGAGGGTGTTCAGAGAAGGTTTATAACATTGATACATGGAATGAGAGATTGTCTTATGAGGTGACATTGGCTAAACTGAAGTTTTTTTCACTAAAGTTCAGGAAAGTGAGGAATGATTTGATTGACTTTGAGATGTAAGAGCAGAAGTAGCCTATGCGGTCTGTCAAGTCTGCTCCACCAGCAGTAAGATCATGGCTATTCTGATAATCCTCAACTTCCCTTGCCTGCTTTTTCCCCATGCAACTTGATTCCCTTGTTGATTAAACATCTATCTGCCTCAGCCTTGAACATTCTTAACTTAGCCTCGATAGCTCTCAGCAGTAAAGAACTCCAGATGCTCAAAATTCTGAATGAAGAAATTTCTCCTCATCTGTGTTGTAAATGGGCAATCCCTTATTCTGAGATTACGCTCTCTGGTCCTAGACTCTCCCACAAAGGACAACAAAGTCTCCACATGTCAAACCCCCTAAGATTCTAGTATGTTTTGATAAGATCGGCTCTTGCCTTTCTAAACACCAACGAGTACGGGCCCAACCTACTCAGTGTAAGAAATGCCCTCTGTATTTGGGATCAACTTCGTGAAAGTTGTCTGGACTGCCTCCAATGCCAGCATTGATAAAGGAACCAACACTGTCCATGTGTGTTCTGACTAGTGCCTTGCGTAGTTTTAGCAAGATTTCCCTGTTTTTATACTGTATGCCCTTTGGAAAAAAGAAGATCAACATTCCATTTGCGTTTTACCTGCTGAGCTGGAATACTAGCATTTTGTGATTCATGCTTGGGGAGTCACAAATTCCTGTGTGCTGCTGTTTTCTGTAGTTTTTATCCATTTAAGTAATATTCAGTTCACCTTTTTCATGCCAAATTATGTAACCCACATTTTCCAACAATATGTTTCATGTGCCAAGTTTTTACCACTTGTCTGTATCCCTCTGCAGACTCTTTTGTGTCATCCTCACCAATTACTTTCCCACTTGTTTTTGTGTCATTAAAAACTTGACTATAAGACATACATTTTTCTCATCTAAGTCATGTATATATTGTAAATAATTGATTCCTGTGGCACTCTACTAGTTACAGCTTGCTATCCTGAAAATGCACCCTTTATCCCAACTGTCTGTCTTCTACTAGATTGAAGTTTATAAGATCCTGAAGGTGGATGTGGGTGAGTCCAGAACTAGGGGACACTTTTAAATCAGAGGTCGCTATGTTGGGATAGAGGTGAGGGAATTTTTTTCATTTAGAGGGTAGTATGATTTTGAAACTCTGTTCAAAAAGTGATGGGCAGGGAGAGGGCATTAGATACTTTACAACAGAAGTAGGTCAATTGTTATCAAGAGAATTACGGATTATCAGGAGTAGGTTAGAATGTGAAATTTGCAGCACAGATCGGCCATGACCTCATTGAATGGTGGAGAAGGCTTGAAGGGCCAAATGGCCTACTTCTACTCTTAATTTGAATGTTCATAATAATAATAATAAAAGATTGGGGCCGGTCAAGGACCGTAGTGGGAAGTTGTGCGTGGAGTCCGAAGAGATAGGAGAGGTGCGAAATGAATATTTTTCGTCAGTATTCACACAGGAAAAAGACAATGTAGTCAAGGAGAATACTGAGATACAGTCTATTAGACTAGACGGGATTGAGGTTCATAAGGAGGAGGTGTTAGCAATTCTGGAAGGTGTGAAAATAGATAAGTCCCCTGGGCCGGATGGGATTTATCCTAGGATTCTCTGGGAAGCTAGAGAGGAGATTGCAGAGCCTTTGGCTTTGATCTTTATGTCGTCATTGTCTTCAGGAATAGTGCCAGAAGACTGGAGACTAGCAAATGTTGTCCCCTTGTTCAAGAAGGGGAGTAGAGACAACCCTGGTATAGACCAGTGAGCCTTACTTTGGTTGTGGGTAAAGTGTTGGAAAGGATTATAAGAGATAGGATTTATAATCATCTAGAAAGGAATAATTTGATTAGGGATAGTCAACACGGTTTTGTGAAGGGTAGGTCATGCCTCACAAACCTCATTGAGTTCTTCGAGAAGGTGACCAAACAGGTGGATGAGGGTAAAGCGGTTGATGTGGTGTATTTGGATTTCAGTAAAGCGTTTGATAAGGTTCCCCATGGTAGGCTATTGCAGAAAATACGGAGGCATGGGATTGAGGGTGATTTAGCGGTTTGGATCAGAAATTGGCTAGCTGTAAGAAGACAGAGGCTGGTGGTTGATGGGAAATGTTCACCCTGGAGTTCAGTTACTAATGGTGTACCTCAAGGATCTGTTTTGGGGCCACTGCTGTTTGTCATTTTTATAAATGACCTGGATGAGGGCGTAGTAGGATGGGTTAGTAAATTTGCGGATGACACCAAAGTCGGTGGAGTTGTGGATAGTGCGGAAGGATGTTGCAGGTTACCGAGGGACATAGATAAGCTGCAGAGCTGGGCTGAGAGGTGGCAAATGGAGTTTAATGCGGAAAAGTGTGAGGTGATTCACTTTGGAAGGAGTAACAGGAATACAGAGTACTGGGCTAATGGTAAGATTCTTGGTAGTGTGGATGAGCAGAAAGATCTCGGTGTCCATGTGTGTAGATCACTGAAAGTTGCCACCCAGGTTGATAGCGTTGTTAAGAAGGCGTACAGTATGTTAGGTTTTATTGGTAGATGGATTGAGTTTCGGAGCCATGAGGTCATGTTGCAGCTGTACAAAACTCTGGTGCGGCCGCACTTGGAGTATTGCGTACAGTTCTGGTCACCGCATTATAGGAAGGATGTGGAAGCATTGGAAAGGGTGCAGAGGAGATTTACCAGGATGTTGCCTGGTATGGAGGGAAGGTCTTATGAGGAAAGGCTGAGGGTTTTGAGGCTGTTTTCATTCGAGAGAAGAAGGTTAAGAGGTGACTTGATAGAGACATACAAGATGATCAGAGGATTAGATAGGGTGGACAGTGGGAGCCTTTTTCCTCGGATGGTGATGGCTAGCACGAGGGGACATAGCTTTAAATTGAGGGGTGATAGATATAGGACAGACGTCAGAGGTAGGTTCTTTACTCAGAGAGTAGTAAGGGCGTGGAATGCCCTGCCTGCAAAAATAGTAGACTCACCCACTTTAAGGGCATTTAAATGGTCATTGGATAAACATATGGATGATAATGGAATAGTTTAGGTTAGATGGGCTTCAGATTGGTTTCACAGGTCGGCGCAACATCGAGGGCCGAAGGGCCTGTACTGCGCTGTAATGTTCTATGTTCTAAAAAAGCGACAAATTCTCAGGAAATTAGGTAATACCTGTCAAGGGAGAAAGTTCCCATTGCGGTATGTGCCATGTACACTCAGAGAATGAGTAACATTCACTAAAATAAAAAGTACCGCAGCTAGTGGAAGTAATAAAAAGGCTGGAAGAAATTTTGGAGAGTACTTGGCTTTTGTGAAGAGTCACAGGGATAACATTTCATCTTGACTTTACAGCATTTGTAATTCTAAGCCCCTGACTGTCATCGCAACTGACTAAAAATGCTTTAGAACAAAAATCTTAAAAGAAACACAGAGGATGTCTTGCATGCAGATTCTCCAAAATAATCAAATAGTACAGCAAGATCCCAGTAACAATGAAAAACAACCATCTGGCTCATTAACAGAACAACATCTATGCATGCCTGACTTAAAGCCTAAAAGTGAGTTGTTTTGAGTGAGTTAAAATTAGGTTATTATACACCTAAGTCAAAATTTCATTAAAAATGTAAATGTTCACCCCATTTCTGTTGTGCCCATGTCAATATTAACATTGGAAGCACTTTCCTATCGAAATTCAAAACGCAGACAGGTCCTGGTGAGCTTGTAGTTGCATTTTACAGACTTTGTGCCTCTGTTATATAATCTGTATTTTCTTTGTGACAATTCCTCTAAACACCAAACATCCTGTTGTACTTCCCAACTTATTGTTGTCAATGCTACAGGAGGTGTGCTTTCTAAAAAAAAAAGTGTGCCTGTAATGTTAGGTGTAACTAATTGTTTTGAATTGCATGAATGCAGATTGTTTCCTGTTTCTGTGGCCTTGGCAGACATAGTAATTGTAATGAGGTCAGCCAGGTGGACCTGATAGAATATGAGTTCCCTGATTGGGGCTGCTCATCTGGTCCAATCAGGGACACCTGGCTAACAGATGAGAGTAGGAGTGTCAGACATCTTGTTCACTCTGAGAGCTGGCTGAGGGAGCTGGATTAGTATCAAGGACAGTCCACGTGTAGGTAAAGGGTGTCTTGGTGATGGCCTCTGTGGAGTTATTTGAGAAGGCACTAGAGATCGCTCATTAACAAGCTTCAGGGTATGACCATTTAAAATCATTAAACCCATGTTGCTTTAAAGGGGCAAGTCCACAGATTTATCTTCTCAGAGTAATTTATTCTGTCATGTGATACAATACTTCTATATTTAAAACACTTTATTCTTTATTACTGGGCGATCTATTGGGACCTTTTATCAATCACATGCTAAACTGATGCATCATCAGTTCCTCAATCTTTCTTAGTCTTGCCTATGTCATTAGTAACCACATAGGCCACAGCAGCTGAATCCTTTCCACTTCTACTTCAAGTTCATCTCCAGGCCTGAGAAGATGTCCCAAAGCTGGGCAATGGGTAGGCAACACAGCCTTTGGATCACATTCTCTCAACTGTAGAGAGCTGTGATATTCCTGGTAATTATACAGTCCCCCATGTCAGTTACATTTTCTTCAGATGCACCCACTTGAATCATCCACCATGCACCATTTCCATGATTCGTTGGCTCATCTTCCCTGCGGTTGCTGATCTTGATCAGCAGGTTGCCAGAACATCAAACATGTTGGACAATTACAAGAATCTCCACAGCATCTATCCCAAGTGTCATTGGCAATTTGAGCTCTGTCTCTTTAGGACCCTATTTTTTTAAACCTTATCTGTTAAGGATGTATTCTGACCTTTATTCATCTAAGAGTAATGCTTATTTCCTCCCTTTAGAAATAGCTGTGAAGAAGGTCAATAATGTGATTAGTTGGGAACTGACATTCTAAAGTAGAAGTAAATCTGTTTTTGGTTTTGAATTCTGTGAAGATGACTGTCTTGTCTGTCAGAAACAGTTTTAGCATTGAATCAAAACAGCAGTTCCAGGAAATAATGACAAAACAAGCTACCTAGTGAGATAATAGTTGAAATGTTTAGTATGTTAAGATTTACGACCCAGAGAGGTCAGAGCAGGTTCAGTTTAGAAGAAACTATCCAAAGCAGCAGATGTGCTGTTTAGCAACTCAAAAGTAGTCAAAATAGCTGAACAAAGCTCTTGAGTTTTTTTTATTAAAGTGTCAATGAGAAAGGTCAGTCAGTTAACCTATGTCTCAGGAAGAGATAGTAATTGAGCGAATCACAACTGTGAATGTGCAGAAATCCACCAAAAGGAAACATGTATGATCTCACCAGTTGAATAGGAAAGTTTCGTATGAAGATAGAGTGATACTTCACTGGGATTGAGTGTCTATGAAGGATATTGCTGGGTGAAAAGGGTTGAATCTTTCATTTTGCCATTTACAATAAGATATTTCCAAATTGTGTTATAAAACTTTTGCTTTTGTAAATTTGGATGATTAGTGACTCCTTTTCATTATTGCAATATGAGCGTATAAAAATGGAATGATGTCAGAGTGTTGAACCCCAGCAAACTTTTATGAAATCTAAATCTGTTACTTAATAAAGTTTTGAATCCTAATGATCATCCTGTGGTAGGTAAGATTTTGTGTTAAGGTTTTTTGTGCAGCTGGAGCCCTCTTAAAACTTGATACAAAGGACCATTCTTCCTGTGGAAATCTATCGATGAGTGGTGACTAGTTATCTTGACCCATTGAAGAAGCATCTGGTGTTGTCCTCAACTGACTTTCAGTAATGTGCAGTTTCCAGCATGAATGGCTTAGCAATCATCAACAGTAGGAATCGGATGTCCTTCACATAATGTGCCTCAGCAGACAAAGTCAAGAAATGTCTTTGTTGTTTGAAATTTGCTAATTTAGCACAAAACAGAGATCCGACATGGAGACACCTTTATCTGCACAACCAGTACTGCTTCATATTATGCATTTTTCCCAAGGGTTATTTGATGAGCAGTTGCCGTGTACTCAACAGTGTCTCTAATTAGTTAAGGAAAATGTTAAAATTGTTGGTCTCGTTCCTTACTTCATATTTCTAATGTTGGTGTGGCTCATTTATCCTGTTTTTTTTCTGTTGAACTATAAAGTAATCTGGTAATTCATTAACAGTAAAAGAAATTCCAAAGTGTTTGAATGACATTTTTCTTTGACCAGATCTAGTGTCAAACTGACACTGACCCCATTATACATATGCCTCTGTTTATTATTACCTAATGCAGTACCACATACTTCACATTCTTTTACTTTTGACATACACTACTGCTTCCTTCACATGAGTTTGATGGGAAGTTGCCTTGCTGACTCTGCATATTGTCACATAGGTAGTCCAGAAGACCAAAGAGCGATGGAGAAAAGCCTAACACCATCGTCACGCTACTCTTTAAAGAAAAAGTGTACTAAATTTGGCAGCACACATTGTAATCAATCCTACATTTGTTGGAAACAATTTGGAAATATAAAGTGTCTTTTTTGAAATTATAAACCAGTATTTTGATTGGCTGAAAAATGATAAAAATGTAAATAAAGTTTTATCAACCATCACAACTTAACTGGGAAGAGATTGAAGACTGTGCCATTAATCATTCCCCACTGTTCAACAAGTCATGACAAAATGTACAAAAGCAGAATGAGAACACTAAAATGACCACTGACTGCTACTCAGGACAAAAGTAACTAACATCAGGTTATTTCAAGTATCAGTAAAATTAAACTCTATAATTCCAACACAATTTTAATGAGCAGTGAAAAGAAAAGGTTTCTAATTTATGCAACTTAAACTATACCCCTTCAAATGCCAAATACACACACACACAATCACAATTAAGACAGAATCATAAAATCTCTACAGTGTGGAAACAGGCCCTTCTGCCTGACAAGTCCACACTGGCCCATCCAATCTCCACATCTTTGAATACTACAGGCAATTTAGCTTGGCCAATCCACCTAGCCTGCACATCTTTGGATTGTGGGAGGAAACCCATGTGCAGAATGTGAAAACTCCACACAGACAGCCACCCAGCAGTGGAACTGAACCCAGGTGCTTGGTGCTCTGAGATAGCAGTGGTAGCCACTGAGCCAACATGCCATCCCAAGGGTGTGGAGAATGTGGGCATTGATCCTACTACCTCTCACTTGCAAAGCGAGCGCTCTACCATAAATAGGTTAACATATGCTATGAGTTGAAAAGAATACAGACACAGTAAACAAAATTCCAAAGATAAAAAGTCCAGATCACAAGATGGAAATTTACTTTCCTGCGGTACTTTTTTTTTCAATCATGATGTGTTTAAGGTGAGGGGGCAAGTTTAAAGAAGATGTACAAGGCCAGCATTTTTACACAAAAGATGGTAGGTGCCTGGAATGTGCTGCCTGGGGAGGCGGTAGAAGATACAATAGCAACTTTTAAGAGGCATTAAGACAAATACATGAACAGGCAGGGAATAGAGGGATGTGGACCATTGCAGGTAGATGGGATTAGTTTAGGATGGCATCATGGTCAGAGCAGACATATTGGCTGAAGGGCCTGTTCCTGTGCTGGACTGTTCCATGTTCTGTGATATACTGTTGTTCATAAGGTGATGGTCATTCTTCAGTTTGATGGGTGATGAGGTAAACAGGCCTTGAATGAATTCTTTCTTTTAAGCTATCTCAGTTTTTCAATTTGCACACAGAGGGAAGGAGAGAGGATGGAAATGGAAGCTTACTGTCTGCATATTTTGGATATTTCTTCCATTTTGCTGCTCTTGGCACTTATAGCTCTTTATGACAACAAATCAACCAATCAGCGATCTGTTGGCTCTTATGGTGCAGTGGTAGAGTTACTAGCACTGAGCTGGAGACCTAGGTTCAAGTCCTACCTATGTCAGGGGTGTGTAATAATATGTCAATTAGAAAATATCTATGAAAAGCTGTGGTCAGGCCAGATTTCTTTATATTGGATGATTTGCAGCACTGTTTAGTCTCAAATTCTCCCCTCGAAGTGCTTTTAAAAAGCAGCACTGTATTCTACATCTGGACAAGATGCAACACTTGCCTTTCAAGTTACAAAACCTTCCTGATATTAAAATTATAGCAGTCCAAAATACATTTCAGTTTATAGTTCCAAAAATGGAAATTATGTGGTCTCTTACACAATCTTTCGCTGATTAGAATTAAGACCTTTAGATATATACATTTAATGGTAAATTCAACTAAGTATATATTTCATAATGAACACATATTGTATGCTTGTTTGAAAAATACTTCCCATCTTTCAATACAAGGCTTGTGTGGGCAGATTGTCCTAACAGGTGAGCTGCCTGAAGGATTGTTCACTTTAGTGAAAGTATATCCTGGATGTTTCATATTCCTTCACCAAGGTTTGGGATTAGGGTTGGCATGCTCATTAGTAACATATAAAAGCTCAGAGCAGGAGAATGCCACCCAGCCGTTCAAGTTTGCTGCACTATTCAATATGATCATGGGTGATCCTCTATCTTATTCCACATTCCTGCTTTCTCCTCATACCCCTTGATGCCTTTAAAATCTAAACATTAATCTATCTCTTGAATATATTCAGTGATGTGGCCTCCATGGCCTTCTGCGGTTGAGAATTCTACAGGTTCACTACACTTTGTGAAAAAAAATCTATCCTCATCTCAGTTCTGAATGGTCTACCCTGTACCCCGCGATGGGGTGTAGCAGCTGATATTAATGTGTGTAATCTGTCAACATTTTGATTTGTAATAATTCAAGCAAGATATCCTGTATATGGTGTGTTGAGTTATTTTTTGCTCATTTGCCCTTCACATTGTGGATTATCAGATGATAAATATAAACGGATTATCTTGATTTTAGAATGGTGCAATTGTCTTTTTTCACTCTCTCGTAGAGTTCACTTCCAACCTTGCAGTGGTCTAGCTTGACACTATTATTCAACTCAGGGAAGAAATAACAGTTTAAAAATGTTGCGTTAGAACAATTACTGATTGTCACTAAAGTAAATATAGAGTTTTATAGCATGGAAGAAGGCCATTCAGCCCGTTATGCCAATGTTAGTCATCAGGAATCTATCAATTCTACTCCCTTTTCCAACACTTGGTCGGTACCCTTGCATACTATGGAGTGTCAGGTGCCCATCTAGATAGTTCTTAAATGTCTTAAGGGCTCCCTGGTCTACTATCTTTTTAGGCAGTGGGTTCCAGATAACCACCAGCCTCAGGGTGAAAAAAAAATTCCCCAAATCCCGTCAAAACCTCCTGCTTCTTAACCTTAAAACTCGATGACCAGGGATCATAACTTTAAGGTAAGGGGCAGAAAGTTTAGAGGAGATGTGAGGAAAAACTTTATTACACAAAACATGGTGGGAATCTAAAACTCACTGCCTGTTTAGGTGGTTGAGGCAGAAACCCTCGTCACATTGAAGAAGTATTTAGATGTGCACCTGCAATGCCAAGGCTATAGGCTAAGTGCTGGAAAATGAGATTAGAATAGTTAGGTAGTTGTTTTTGACTGGTGCAGATTTGATGGGCCCAAGGTCCTTTTTCTGTGCGGTAAATCTCTGTAACACTATGATAATATCCCCTTAGCACTGACTGCTCTACTCAGGGGAAACATTTCTCCCTATGTATCCTTTTCATGCCCCTCATAACTTTGTACACCTTGGTCATGTCCACTGGCTGAGGCAAACTTTTTTACTTTTAAAATTTTTGTTTACCTAAAATCTGAATCCAGTGGTAAACACAGATGGTATTACAATGCTGTACAGCTCCCAGCTCTACTTACATCTTCGGTAGCAAGCTGGTGCTCTCGATAGCCCTGCAGCAACAATAAAGTGTATTTTATGCAGCATTCACAAAGAAAATTGGCTAACACGCCACAATGTTAACAGTGGTGCTTTACCTGAGTTACATGCTTGAATGCTATGCAGAATTCGCAATACATTAATGACCATTATCATCCAACACCTCTAACATCAGGGAGGCGATGGTCTCGTGGTATTATCAAGAAACTCTTAATCCAGAGAGCCAGGTTAAAGTTCTGGGGACCTGAGTTTGAATCCTGCCACAGCAGATTGAGTCATACAGCATGGAATTAGACCTTTTGGTCTAACCAGTCCATGTACACCATAATCCCAAATCATACATATCCCTCCAAACATTTCTTATTCATGTACTTATGCAAATATCTTTTAAATGTTGTAATTGTACCCCCATCCACCACTTCGTCCAGAAGTTCATTCCACACACTAACCACTCTGTAAAATCAAAATGCCCCTCGTGTCTGGAATTTGATGGTGGAATGTGAATCCAATAAAAGCCTGGAATTAAGAGTCTAATGATGACCATGAATCTGTTGTCAATTGTCAGTAAAAATCCATCTGGTTCAATAATGCCCTTTAGGGAAGAAAAATGTCATCCTTACCTGGTCTGAACTACATGTGATTCCAAACCCACACTCTGCACAATTAAGGACGACCAATGCCCCATCTTGTGAATGAATTAAAAAAAAGCTAGAATTTGCTCCAGGTGTAACAGGTCAGCTTTTTCAAAGCGAGTTACAGTTTCAATGTTTCACAGAATAAAATGTGAATATTTGCATTCAGTGATGCATGCCTGACAGGAATCTGCAAATAAAATCACCAGTATCCTCCAAAGGATTCAGAATTCAGATTCTAGCTATCATTAAAAGCTATTGGAACATATAAACTTCATAATTCTGCATTTTAACTTGCAGTGACCTCAGCCAAAATTATACTTTTGGTCTATGTAAATGTTGGCACAACAATCCTTTCCTGAAGGTCAGTTTGAAGCTGTTTTAGTAATTCTGTATTGTTGGTGACATTATTAACATGGAACTCAGACAAATGGCAGTAAGCCAGCAAGAAGAGAAACAATGAGTTAACTGCTACCAGCTAACTGAGGCAAGTTGCTTCATTTGTTAATGGTTGCACAAGACCAATGTGTCAGGTGCAAACACAGCAATATAAAAGCAACTTGAATTTTCCATGCTTGGACTAAACAAACTTTCATGTAGAATGACATAAACTGGATTCAGCATCCATAACATTGTAAAATATGACAGAGTTTGCTTTGTAAAATGAGATAGTAAGAACTGCCGTTGCTGGAGTCTTGAGATAACAAGAACTGGAGCTGCAGGAACACAGCAGGCCAGGCAGCATCAGAGGAGCAGGAAAGCTGACGTTTCGGGTCAGGACCCTTCTTCAAAAATGGGGGAGGGGGAAGGAGGCTCGGAAATAAATAATGAGGGGGTGTGTCGAGCTGGGGAAGGTAGGTGGGATGGTGATAGGCAAGTGCAGGTAGGTAGTGGTGGGGATTGGTCAGTGAGGTGGGAGGAGCGGATAGGTGGGAGAGAAAACGAACAGGTCAATGAGGCGGGGATGAGAGGGAGGGTTGGTCATGGGATGAGGCCGGGGGTGGGGAGATTTTGAAGCTAGTAAAGTCCACATTGAGACCATTCGGTTGTAGGATTCCCAGGCGGAATATGAGGTGCTGCTCCTCCAGTTTGTGGGTGGCGTTGTTTTGACACTGGAGGAGGCCCAGGATGGACATGTCATCCAGGGAGTGGGAGCGGGAGTTGAAGTGGTTCGCAACTGGAAAGCGTTGCTTGTCGCAAACCGAGCACAGATGCTCTACAAAGTGGTCTCCGAGCCTCCGCTTGGTCTCCACGATGTAGAGGGGGCCACATCAGGAACAGCGGATACAATAGACCACATTAGCGGATGTGGAGGTGAACATCTGTCTGATGTGAAAGGTTTTATTGGGGCCTGGGATGGAGGTGAGGGGGGAGGTGTAGGGGCAGGTGTAGCACTTCCTGCGGTTGCAGGGAAAGGTGCTGGGGATGGTGGGGTGAGTGGGGAGTGTGGAGCGGATGAGGCAGTCACGGAGAGACATCCCAGATGTCCTCATATTTCAAGGACCACAACTTCCCCCCTTCAGTGGTTGAAAACGCCCTCAACCACATCTCTTGCGTTTTCCGCACGTCTGCCCTCACACCCCCGCCCTGCAATTAAAACAAAGACAGAACCTCCCTTGTCCTCACGTATCACTCCACTAACCTCCGGATTCAACACATCATTCTCTGCCACTTCTGCCACCTGCAATCTGACCCCACTACGAAGGATATATTTCCCTCCCCACCCTTATCTGCTTTCCAGAGGGACCGCTCTCTCCGCGACTCCCTCGTCCGCTCCACACTCCCCACTAGCCCCACCACCCCCGGCAACTTTCCCTGCAACCGCAGAAGTGCTACACCTCCCCCCTCACCTCCATCCCAGGCCCCAAAAAAACCTTCCACATCTGACAGATGTTCATCTGCACATCCGCTAATGTGGTCTATTGCATCCGCTGTTCCCGATGTGGCCTCCTCTACATTGGTAAGACCAAGTGGAAGCTCGGAGATTGCTTTGTAGAGCACTTGCGCTCGGTTCGTGACAAAAAACACCTTCCATTCGTGAACCACTTCAACTGTGCCTCCCAGTCCCTGGATGACATGTCCATCCTGGGCCTCCTCCAGCGTCACAACGACGCCACCTGCAAACTGGAGGAGCAGCACCTCATATACCATCTCAGGAGCCTACAACTTAATGGTCTCAATGTGGACTTTATCAGTTTCAAAATCTCCCCACCCCCGGCCTCATCCCATGACCAAACCTCCCTCTCATCCCCGCCTCCTTGACCTGTCCGTCTTCTCTCCCACCTATCCGCTCCTCCCACCTCACTGACCAATCCCCACCACTGCCAACCTGCACTCACCTTCACTATCCCACCTACCTTCCCCAGCCCGACACACCCCTCTCTATTTATTTCAGAGCCCCCCTTCCCCCTCCCCCATTTCTAAAGAAGAGTCCCGACCCAAAACGTCAGCTTTCCTGCTCCTCTGGTGCTGCCTGGCCTGCTGTGTTCCTCCAGCTTCACACTGTGTTATCTTGCTTTTTAAAATGTTGCTTTTAAATGATTGTTAATTACTTTGATTGATGAATACTTAGAGACAAAGTTAAATTGCCAGAGCTGCTTTCTACATATAACCACTCATTTCTAAATTCTTATTTCAGCAGTTTATGTTCTGAATTTAGTTTTAATATTTCTAAACATGTCTAAATATGTTTTGGAGTAATTAATAAATAGTGATCTGAACTAACAAAAATGAATGTGGGTATAACTTACTGAAAATACAGAGCTAAAAATCGAGTTTCAGAAATCACTTTCATTCAGTCTGCAAGTAAAGTTTCTATTCCGTTATTATGTTAATTGTTGCTCATTCTTACACTGACCTTTTTGTCAACTGTCTCCTATATTGTTCTAAAGAAGCTCAAAGACAGCATCTCATCTTTTATTTAGATATTTGACAACAGTATACACTCATTATTTGAATTAACATTATAAGATCTTAACTTCAGTCCCTATTTTTATTCAAACAGCAACGGTTTATCTATCATTCTCATTTCTGATTGTGCCTTTTGTTTCTTGCCCATTTATCCATCGCCTTTTGGCTTGAATCATCACCTACTTTGTTCTTTAATCTATTCTGCCTTCCACTCTATTAAATATCTTCCCTTTTGACCCTGACTCCCAACTCCTTATTTGTACTTTCTTAAAACCCGTCACAGCTCTAGTATTGCAGATGCTGGAAATCTAAAACGAACGCGGAAAGTGCTGGAGAAACTCAACATCTGTGGAGAGAAAAACTTGTTATACTTCAAGTCCATAAGACCATAAGAAATAGGAACAGGAGTAGGCCATTCAGCCCTTAAAGCCTGCTTCGCCATTTAATGGGATTATAGCTGATCCGACATTCCTCATGTCCTCTTTCCTGTCCTTTCCCCATAACTCTTGATTCCCCTATTAATTAAGCTATCTATCTCAGCCTGAAATATACACAAGGACTTTGACTCCACAGTTCTCAATGCCAAGAAGTTCCAAAGAGTCGCAATCCTCTGAGAGAAGAAATTCTTTCTTAGCTCAGTCTTAAATTTATTCTGAAACTATGTCCTCTGGGTCTAAACTCTCCAATATGATTCTTCTTTAGATTGGAAGTCCTCTTCTTCAAAGCGCTTCTTAACATTTCCTGGACTTGAAATGTTAACTCTGTTTCTCTCTCCACACTCGCTGCCAGTCCTGTGAGTTTCTTCAGCATTCTTTGTGTTTGTTTTACATCCCTAATTGATTGTGATTGATTCAGCAGGCATGTTTTGAAAGTTTATTTCTGTTTCTGATTTTCAACAATAATATATTTTAAACAGATAAGAATCGTAATAAAATAAGCTTTGTAATATTGTTGCCATTTCTAAAATTAAAGCCTGCTTTGGTTAATATTCTATGTGAATGTACTTTTTTCCTTGGTGTAAGTACTGGTCCTAATTTTGTTTTAGAATGTCCAATGTTAAAGTTATGAATCAGTTTCCTAATCGAGCTAGTTCTATTTCTTTCCATCTATTTTCCAAGTCAAATAAATTGAGTGACCTATTAACAGCTATTTCACCTGCTACTGCAGCACTTACAGTTCCCTGAGAAGTAGAGGCCTGGATGGAGGTGAATGGCATTAATCAGCTGCTATTTTCTGAGTTAACCTTTGTGCATTGAGACAGCTGTATTGCAGTAAGAAGAATGCCACTCTATTCTATTAACGTTCTTTTCTGAAAGATGCTGTTCAATTTGAAAGGGTTCAGAAAAGATTTACAAGGATGTTGCCACGGTTGCTGGGTTTGAGTTATAGTGGAAGGCTGAATAGGCTGGGGCAAATTTCCTTGGAATGTCCCCGAGGGGCATGGATAGGGTGACTTGTCATCATCTTCTCCGCAGGGTAGGGGAGTCCAAAACTAGTGGGCATAGGTTTAAGGTGAGGGGGGAAAGATTTAAAAAGGACATAAGGGGCAACTTTTTCATGCAGAGGGTGGTGCCTGTATGGAATGAGCTTCCAGAGAAAGTGGTGGATGCTGGTACAATTACAACATTTAAAAGGCATCTGGATGCGTATATGAATAGGAAGGGTTTAGAGGGATATGGGCCAAATGCTGGCAAATGGGACTAGATTAATATAGAGTGTCTGGTTGGCATGGACAAGTTGGACCAAAGGGTCTGTTTCCATGCCGTACATCTCTGTGACTCTCTTTTTTTGTTATAGAGCCACATTATTAGCACTTCACATCAATAAATACAACTTAATGTTTTCTTTACAGTGTAACTTTTTGGTTAAGCAACATTTACATTCAGTTTCTGATCTTGCTTAAGCCACTTTGTAAGGAAAGGTATATTGTTGAACAGTTTAACTGTAGGTACTGGTCTATATTTTGTGAGACCTCTTGTATTTTGTGTCACTCAGGTTCTTAATCATTATAGAGATGCAGTTGTCTTGTTGTTTCCAGTTTGTTTTTTTAATATATTGTTACCTTACACACCATCCTGCTGACCATGCTGAACTTTGAAATTCCATAACTTCAAAATAGTTTTGAAAAGTATCAATCTGTATTCGGATTTCTTACCTTGTGTGTGAAGCTAAACTTGTGGCTGAAGGTGATATTTATATAAAATCTGAGAAAGCTCTTTCAAGTAGTTGTTTGGTGGTATAGAACTTGAGTACTTATGAAAAAGGACACATTTGTCAAAACTTTTCATCTTCCCCTAATCAGGACAATTCACAAGAATACCAGTTCAAAGGGAAACAAACATTTGTACTGCATGAGAATGCTGATTGGTTAGCAAGTGGAGTCCAATTGGTAGAGATGCTGTTATGGAGATTGCATCAGTAATGATGGATGGCAGTTAACAGTCAGGTTTTGTTTAAATTTTAAACTAGGCAGGTTGACTCTGACTGGTTAGGGCATTAGTCTGAGAAATGAACCATTGAATGACTGGCATCTATTCTGTTGAATTGAAGCAACACAGTGCATGTCCATTTCCTTTCTATTTGTAAAGAATAGGACATCCCATTACTGCGCCGAGAACACATCTAAAATGAAACTGAAAACCATGTCTGCTCCCTTCTTAATGTCACAATAAAGAAACACCATTAAAACTTAAAGTGATACATTATTCCTCCATTTTAGAACCAAACTTTCTGAACAATAACAAGATAGTATGAACCTTCATTGCATTCCTGAGCCATTTTCTTGGCGGAGCAAGGAGGCAGTCTCTAAGGGCTATATGACCAGTGAGATGACCATGATGACTCCTCAACATTACCTTCAAACACATAATGTGATGCTTCTTCATCTTTGCTTAAGTTAGAAATTCTCCACACAATTAAAATGAATACAAACAAGAATGCTTCAACTAAGTCGATAAAATGTAGAGCTGGAGGAGCACAGCAGGTCAGACAGCATCAGAGGAGCAGGAAAGTTGATGTTTCAGGTCTGGACCCTTCATCAGGACTTTCAGCATCTGCAGTCCTTGCTATCTCCTAGTTGCTTCAACTAAGCACAGTCTGTAACTGCTGGTTGTACACCTCACCAATAGCTAGCATAAATGCCAATTTTGTCAGTGGAATAGATTCCAATTACATTGTAAACATTATGTAACATTATGGGGTCTACTTGTGGTGCAATGGTAGTGGCTAAACCCATGAGCCAGGAGGCCCAGGTTCAATTTCCCCCCTGCTCCAGAGGTATGTAATAACATCTCTAAATAGGTTAAATTAAAAAATAATCATTCTAACAATATCACTCACATTTGAACAATTCTTACATTCCTGAAATAGAGTGTGTGTTAAATATACACATAGTCCCAATACTGAATCCTGGGGAACTCTGGTACAAACCTCCCTGCAGTTTGTAAAATATCCATTTGCCAACACTTTCAGTTTTCAAGCCTTCAGCCAAGGGAAGCAGATTTCCTTACCAATAGGAATTTACCGAAGCAGTTTGTTTTTAACAACAAATGATGATAGTTTCATGTTAACCATTACTGATTCTAGCTTTTAATTCAAAGTTTATTATTTGAATTTTTAAAAAATTAAGCAGAAGTCATGGTGGGATTTAAACCCATGCCCCAGAGCATTAACCTAGGCCTCTAGATTATTAGTGTCATTAACACTACACCATTTACATTACTCATAAGAGAGATAGAAAACAGAAACAGAAGTAGGCAATTCAGCCCTTCAAGCCTGCTCCAACATTCAATATAATCATTGCTTATCATCCAGCTCAGTCCCATTTCCACTTTCTCTCCATATTCTTTGGTCCCTTTAGTCCTCAGAGCTATATCTGTAACCTTCTTGAAGGCATTAAATGTTTTAGCCACAAATGCTTTCTCAAGCAGAATATTCCAAAAACATATTACCTTCTTGATGAAGAAATTTCTCAACATCTCAGTCCTAAATGACCTTCCCCATATCCTTAAATTCTGATCTCTGGTTCTGGAGTCTGCGGTAATTGGAAACATCTTTCTAGCATTTACCTCATCTAGTCCAGTTAGAATTTTATACATTTCTGTGAGACTTTACCCCTTCATTATTCTAAACTTCAGTGAACATAGTCCTAACCGATCTAGTCTCTCTTTATGTCAGTTTGCCATCCCAGGAATCAGTCATTGTTTCACAACCTCCATAGCCAAAACATCCTTCCTCAGATAAGGAGACCAAAACCATACAAAATACTCCCAAGTGTGGGAGTTTTGAAGAAGGTTCACTGATCCTGAAATGTAAATCCTAAAATGTAAATGTATTTTCTGAAGAAGGGTCTCGACCCGAAACGTCAGCCTTCCTGCTCCTCTGATGCTGCTTGGCCTGCTGTGTTCATTCAGCTCTACACCTTGTTATCTCAGATTCTCCAGCATCGGCAGTTCCTACTATCTCTGAAATGTAAAGTCTGCTTTCTCTCCACAGATGCTGCCAGACCTGCCGAGTTTCTCCAGCAATTTCTGTTTGTTTCAGATCTCCAGCATCTGCACTTCTTTGTTTCATAATTATATCCCTGTTCCTGCACTTCAATCCTTTCACTATGAAGGCCTATATATCATTTGCCCCCCCAAAAAAACAGAAATACCCGGAGAAATTCAGCAGGTCTGTCAGTGTCTGTGGAGAGAAGGCAGACTTAATATTTCAGGTCGAGTGACCCTTCTTCAAACTATGAACAGGTGGTAGGAGTGAATGATAGGTGGAGAGTAGGCTGAGATGGATAATGGTAAGCCAGAAAGGCTGATCGTGGGGACCAGATGAAGGTGAAAATGGGTTTAAAGCTGTGCTGAAAGCAGTCACGATCAAACACACAGAAATTGCTGGAGAAGCTTAGCAGGTCTGGCAGTTATCTGTGTAGAGAGACAGAGAGAGAGTCAAAACTTCTTCAGAATGTGCCATGCTCATTTGCCTTTTGCACCTGTATGTTTCCTCGAAGCTCGTTTCATTTCTATACGTCTTTATTTCTAGGACAGTGTGTATACGTGGAGACATATAACCTGCTCAGGAGCGAAGACTGATCTTAGCACCTTCACTCCCACCAGCTCTGGAGGGCGTGTCTTCCAGGTGGGCCGGCGCGGTGTCCGCCGGGAGTTGTAGTCCTCACGGCCGCAACGCGTACGGGCGGGTGCACGGTCTGAACTACAGCTCCCAGAGGCCGTCATGCCGCCCGGGCATGCGTAGACCGCCCTCGCTGTAGCCTGTTGTAGAAGTTGCGTCAGCTGCAGGATACAATTTTGGTGAAAGTTATATTTCTATTTTTTTTAAAAAATATAACGTTTCGATTTTGAAGCAGTCGAGTTATTTCAAGAGTGCGACAATTCACCAAGCGTGTGTTATATTTGTTGGAATCAGTGAATTTGGAGAAAGTGCCTGTGGAACGGGGAGAAGAAAGTTTTTGAAACTTTTCTGAAGTTTGTTGCAGAGTTTCCCCGATCAATGACCGAGTGTGAATGAGCAGCTTGCCCTGCAGCCTCAGCGGCTCCTGTCACTGCGATGTCCCTGGACAGAGGCGATCCCGCTGCCGCTGCCGCCTTGGAGCCGGGGCCTCCCGGAGACCTCCGCAAATGGAGCGAGTTAGTCCGCAGCCGGGAAGAGGACAGCCGGGTGGCGGCGATGGAGCGAGCGGCCCACACCGTGCACGCCTGCCTTGACCAGCAACAGCTAAGGAAAGCGGCGAGGAGCCAGCTCCAGCAACTGCTTCTGCTCCTGCTCCGGCTCTCCCGGAGCTGCCCCTTCCTCGATGTGCAGGAGAGGAGCGAACACATCCTGCAGACCGTGCTGGTGAGTACAGCTCCAGGCAGCCCTTTCCTACAGAGCGGCTCCACTGCACCTCCAATACCTCTCGCCTACACCGCCTTATCTGCCTCTCTCTTTAACTCTGCACCCCCCCCGCCCCCATCTCTCTGTCTCTCTCTCTCCCTCTCTCCATCTTTCTCTCCATCTCTCTCTCTCTTTCTCCATCTTTCCATCTCTCTCTTTCTTTCTCCATCTCTCCCTCTCTCCTTCTCCCTCTCTCCTTCTCCCTCTCTCCTTCTCCATCTTTCTCTCCATCTCTCTCTCTCTCTCTCCATCTCTCTCTCTCTCCATCTTTCTCTCTCTCCATCTCTCCCTCCTTCTCTCCATCCCTCTCTCCTCATCCCGCTGTCTATATACATATAGTCGTCTCTGAGTCGCCTGAATGTGAGACCGATTCATTTTGCTGCTGCAATCTGCTGTTTAAAGGGACGTCTAGATTTCCACATTAGTGGGGTCACGCCCACCTCTGTTTACAAAGTCGATCGCAAAGTGCCTTTTGCTTTCGTCTTTTTCCAGATGTTTGCTGCTGAGTGTTGGGAGTTTATCAGGGCGATTTCTCTGTTAAATTGTTGGACGGAGAGTTTTACCATATTTACGTATGACTGAGGGGACGGGGGCAGGGTGGAGGGAAACTGATTGTTACATGACTTTTGAGTTTGACCTTGTATCCAATGTGCCTGATCAAATGGCGACGATCCTCTTCCTATAATGAAGGCAGTACGGAGGCTGGATTTTCAAAAATCTGCCAGCTCTTGTTTTTACTGGCCTGTTTCTCCTCGCTTTTCGGTCATGGTTCAATTCAGTCATGCTAGGATAGTGAGCTTGATCCCTGTGATAATTAAAACAAGTTTACAAAAAAGGCAAGTGGAACTTGAAACTAATTACAACTGTGGCACTGAAAGTGTTCCAGAAATACAGTGTACGTGCATCGCAGGTTTGTGATTTTGGGTATCCTTGGAGCTATTTATCCTATTAAAGGAAAAACCTTATCAATTGCATTTCCTTGAGTTTTGACAAGAGGCCTCTTGACTTAAATCAGGACAACAACTTAATGCTTTTAGTGTAGTGATGCAACCTGAGGCCATTTTAAGAGCACTAGAAATCAAAATTACATACCACGACAGGAAAGTTATTAGGGCAGATAGCCAAAAACCTGATGGAACTAGTAGAGTTTCAAAGGAGGAGACAGAGAGCTTGAGAAGGGAATTCCAGAATTTTGGGACTTGGCAGCTGAAGGCACGGCCGCCAGGTGACAGAACAATGAAAGTCGGGGATGTTGGTGCAGAGCTGATGGGACAAAGCCCCTTTTATCTGTGCTGTAGAACCTCTATGACTCTTTGACATGGGGAATTGCAATATCGTGAGGATTGTTGGCTGGAGGGACACTGCCGAGGTGGAGTTTGAGATGAGTGAGAATTTTAAAATCAACACTTTGCTTGACTGGGTGTCAGTGCACAGGGTTGATGGGTGACTGGGACTTGGTGCGAAAGAATCTGGCTTTATGTGGCTTCAGGCTGACAGAGGGTAAGACATAAGAGGCTGACAAGGAGTGTGTTGTAAGCTTGTAATTTAAAAAGCCACCCTCAAGGTTTTGGCAGGGTAGAGGTCCCTTGGTAGCTACTTTTGTGGACAGATGAGGTAATAACAGCTGGCAACAAGCACTGTGCAGTCTTCCTGTTATGTTATCAAATTCGGCACACAATTATCGATACAGAATACTAATGCCTATGGGGTGGAACTACTCGCCTCAGACATATAAAAGGCCTACCCCTTGGTGAATTCAGGTGTTCTAGAACATTCTGATAAAGATGTGCAAAGACCAACCTTTTTGTAACCAACACTATTGAATTTCCACATATAACTTGCTAGAATTAGCATTTTATTTGGATCAGATATTTATAGATCTGTCTGGTACAATCTATTCTGGCCTTTAATAGAATAATGTGTTTAATAACGCAATATTCTCCCTGTGAATGGATTTTGCAGCAGTGGACTTTATAGAGTCATAGAGTTGTACAGCATGGAAACAGACCATTCAGTCCATGCCAACCAGATACTCTAAACTGATCTAGTCCCACTTGCCAGCATTTGGCCCATATTTCGCTAAAACCTTCCTATTCATATACCCATCCAGATGCCTTTTTAATGTTGTAATTGTACCAGCCTCCACCACTTCCTCTGGCAGCTCAGTCCATACACACACAATCCTCTGTGTGAAAAGGTTGCCCCTCAGGTCCCTTTTAAAGCTTTCCCCTCTCACCTTGAACCTATGCCTTCTAATTTTGGACTTCCTTACCTTGGGAAAAGAATCTTGGCTATTTGCCCTATGATTTTATAAACTTCTATAAGGTCACCCCTCAGCCCCCAATGTTCCAGGGAAAATAGCCCCAGCCTATTCAGCCTCTCCCTACAGCTCAAACATTCTAATGGTGCCAACATCCTTGTAAATCTTTTCTGAACCCCTTCAAGTTTAACAACATATTTCCTATAGCAGGGAGACCAGAATTGATTGCAGTATTCTAGAAGTGATGTAACCAATATCCTGTACAACCACAACATGTCATCCCAACTCCTGAACTTGGTGTTCTGATAGATGAAGGCGAGTGTGCCAAACACCTTCTTCACTGCCCTGTCTACCTGCGACTCCACTTTCAAGGAACTATGCACTTCCACCCCTAGGCCTCTTTGTTCGCTTCATTCCCCAGGGCCCTACCATTAACTATATAAGCTCTGGTGTGCCTTACCAAATGCAACACCTCACATTTAATCTAAATTAAACTCCTCGGCCCATGTGATCAAGGTCCTGTTGTTCCCTGAGATAACCACCTTCACTGTCCACTACACCACCAATTTTGATGTCAGTTGGAAACTTACCTTCATTCCATCGACTGGAGGGTAATGGGCAAGGACTGTTGAAATGCTAATCACTGCCATACAATGGTATTCTGCTATTTCTTCCCTAGAATGTGTTTCTACCATCAAACTGCCGCCCTCTGTTTATCTCCCTTGCTCACCTGCTGGTTCTGGGGAAACGATGTTCACACAGTGATAAGGCAGTGTAACCTTTTCTGTGGGTGTACAAAGTAAAGTCAGGATGTAGGGCTGCTCTCTCATCAGATAGAGATGACTGGTGGTGGTTTAACCTGAGGGTCACTACACCTCAGGTGAGGGTTAGAGGTTAAGAAGGAGATTGCTGGCACAGGACTTGAACCCACACTGATGGTGTCATTCTACATTGCAAACCAGCAATTCAGCCAACTGCGCTAACTAACCACCTATGTAGGTGTGATTAAATACTGACAGAGTAAACAGCAATAAAATACGGCTCAGTTCACTCAGTCTTATCTTCAGTCAAATCAAAATCATGAACTAAAATTTTATCCTATTACCTCCACTACTCCCATCCACCATCATAGCCCAGATGGATTTGGGGCTGATCGTAATGGATGTCCTAATTGGGATTGAATGCTAGTGAAATGATGATGATAGTAGTCCTCTTTATCTGTGGGCATGCAGATGTCAACTTATTGAATGAATAGCTCCAGGTTGTACAGGAAGTAGGAGTAGGAAAGTGGACATTAGGTTGCTTGGGTTTTTAATGTCAATTTAACTCCCTTCCCACAGTAGACTATCTTACAGGAATTTAAAGATAACAGTTTTTTTTATTTGAATTTGTAAATGCTATAGAGGGATTGTTTAGAATTTTGAAACACTGAATCCTGGTGGTTTGATCGGAACTGGAGTTAGTTTTACATTTGACAGTGAGTGGTCATTAATAAGAACAGAATATGCTGGAGAAATCCAGCAGGTCTGGCTTCTTTAGACTTGAAACATTAGCTCTGTATCTCTCTCCACAGAGACTGCCAGACCTGTTGCATTTTCCCCAGATTTGTCTGTTTTTATTTCAGATTTCCAGCATCTGCAGCAATTTTTTTTTTATGTGATTGATCATTACTGCTTAAAGAAGAGAACTGCTTCTAAATTATTTGCCAGTTCATACCTGTAGTCATTGAAGGAGATCTGGGCCAATGACTGATAACTGTTGTTTTATCATCCGCCTTTTTAAATTTTATTCATGTGATGCAGGTGACCCTGGCTAGACTAGCATTTATTACCGATCCCTAATTTCCCAGAGGGCAGTTAAGCGTCAAACTCATTTCTGTGGTTCTGGAGTCAGATCAAGTAAGGATGGCTGTTTTCTTCCCTAAAAGGACATTAGTAAACCAGATGGGGTTTTCCTGACAACGAAAATATGGTCATTATTAGACTCTTAATTCCAGATTTTTATTGAATTAAAATTCCACCACCTGCCATGGTGGGACTTGGACCCAATTCCCAGAGCATTACCTGGGTCTGTAGATTAAAAGTCTAGCTATAATACCATTGGGCCAGGCATAGCAGAAAAAAGGGAATTATCCAGTCTGGCTGGACCTGGGTTATAGTTAGTTATTCAAGTTATCTGCCTTGACTCAGAAGGCCATGAGTTGAAACCCCACTCTAGAATTTAGCGCATTAGCCAGGCTGATGTTTCAATACTGCTGTATCTGAGATGCCATCGGTTAAGGTGGAACAAGATGTTAACGCAAGGACTTGCTTACTCCCTCCGATGGAACTGGAAGAACCTGAGGCACCATTCGAAGAAGGATGTTTGTATTTCCTCTGCTGGGAAACATCCATTCATGACAGGCTATCAGGCATGAACCACGTTTTTCTTGACAGAACCTTGCTATATGCAAATTGACTGGCATGCTTTTCGACATTGCAAGAGTAAGTTTAGTTAAAGCGCTCGATTAATCTGTGCAGGGCTTTCAGATAGCGCTGTTTCCATTCACAGGGCATCTAAATACATATTGTGTATTTTATCCTGATTTGAGTAAAGTAAAGCCTTGGCTTGGAAGATGACAAATTAGCCTAGGTTCTTGTTCACATGTGTCTGGCTTGGTATCGCTGTCATGCCTTTTGTGACTTGGGACATCCTGAAGTATATGCTAGCCAATGAAGTACTTTTGAAGTGTAGCCACTTTTGTAGGAAATTCAATGTGTGGAGATTGAAGCTCAGCCAATGGCAGTGGTTAGAGCAAAGAACAGTACAGCGCAGGAACAGGCCCTTTGGCCCACCAAGACTGCGTTGATACATAATGCCTTTCTAAATTAAAAATTCCCTGTTATTCATGTATCTGTCAAGATGCTTCTGAAATGTTGCTGTTGTATCCACCTCCTCGGGGAGCACATTTCAGGCACTTATCACCTTCTGTGTTTTAACTAAAAACTTGCCTCTCCCATCTCCTTTAAACTTTCCCCCTTTTACCTTGAACCTATGTCCCCTATTGATTGACATTTCTTCCCTGGGAAAAGGACTCCAAATCTCCATTCTATCCATGCCTCTCATAATTTTGCAAACTTCTTTTAAGATTCCCCCTGACATCCTCCGATGTTCAGGTGAAAACAAACCAACTTTGTCCAATCTTTCCTCAAAGCTAATACCCTCCAAATCGGGCAACATCCTGGTAAACCGTTTCCATACCTCCTCCAAAGCCTCCACATCCTTCAGGAAGTACGGTGACCAAAACCATACACAATATTCCAAAACCAAATCTCTGTGCAACAGCAACACGGCTTGCCAATTGCTTATACTCTATGCCCCAATTGATGAAGGCAAACATGTCATAAGCTGCCTTGACCATCTTATTCACTTGTGTTGCCACTTTCAGGGAACTGTGGAACTTTACGCCCAGATCCCTCTGTACATTAATGCTATTAAGTGTTCTGTCATTTACTGTATACTTCCCTCCTGCATTAGATCTTCCAAAGTGCATTATCTTGCTTTTGTCTGGATTAAGTTCCATCTGCCATTTCACTGCCCGAGTCTCCAGCATATCTGTATCCTGCTGTATCCTCTGACAATCCTCCTCACTCTCCACAGCTCCCCCAATTTTTGTGTCATCCGTAAACTTACTAATCAGGCCACCTACAGTCTCCTCTTACTGGATTCAATAGCAAGTTTAACAACTTTATGGCTTGAGCTCTTCCATGTCCTTGCCCCAACCCGCACACACCAAACCTTGTTATCACATGGTCTGCTATTATACATATCCCAATATTGACCACCAACAGTCCCCATTAATAGCTATTCACCCTCCTAGGGAGATTGTTATCCACTCCTCTGTCCAACTGTTCTCTTCTCTCTCTTTAGGCTCTGTACTCACCTATCGTTAACTCCTTACTTCCTCCCCCACCTATCTTCTGCTATAAAAAACTTTTTCCAAGCTACATTAGTTCTGAAGGAGAGTCACTGTTAACTGGAATGTTAACTCTGATTTTTCTCCACAGATGTTGCCAGACCTGCTGAGATTTTCCCACAATTTCTCTTTTTGTTCCTGAAATGCGCTCCCTCTGAAACTTCAATCAGCTGGCTGGGCTTATTCCCAAATACCAGGTCTAGTATGGTCCAGCAACTGCTGTTTTTGTTCCTAATTTACAGCATCCGCGGTTCTTTCAGTTTTTATCTAGTATGGCTCCTTCCCTAGTTAGACTATTTACATATCATTTCAAAACATCATCCTGGGCACACTGAACAATTTTACCTCCATCTGACCCCTGGAACTAAGCGATTCCCAGTCAATGTAGGGGAATTTAAAATTATCCACCATATTATCCTTGTACAGGTCCCACCTGCCCCTGCTGACATCCCAATGATCCACATACCTGAAGGCCTGTCTCCTAACTAGCTGTTTAGCCATGTATTTACCCTGTGTTATCTTCCTCGTCCTAGCCTCACTGGAATGTGGTACAGGACGTAATCCCAAGATTGCAATCCCAGAGGTCCTGCTTTTCAACTTCCCACATTACCCCCTTTGTAGGACCTCCTATCTCTGTCTGTCTGTGTTGTTGGTATGAATATGGACTATAACTGATAGCTACTCACCCTCTCCCTTCAGAATGTCCAGTACCTGCTCCAACACATCCTTGACTCTGGAGGCAACATATCATCCAGGACTCTCACTTGCAGCCACAGAAATGCCCGTCTGTGCCCCTGATTATACAGTCCCCTATTGCTACCCTCGACCCTCCGTGTTACACAGTCAGAAATCACACGACACCAGGTTACTGTCCAACAGGTTTATTTGAAATCACAAGCTTGTGAAGCGCTGTCCCTTTGTCACTTCACCTGATGAAGGAGCAGCGCTCTGAAAGCTTGTGATTTCAAATAAACCCGTTGGACTATAACCTGGTGTCGTGTGACTCCTGACCTTGTCCACCCCAGTCCAACACCGGCAACTCCACATCATCGCTCCCTGTTATACAACAGTACTAGTCGCGGTACCATTGATTTCGCTGCTGCTGCTTTCTCCTGAGAGGCCGTGCCCCCTAACGGTATCCAATGCGGTTTGCCTGTTTGAGAGGGGAATGGCCACAGAGGGCTCCTGCACTGTCTGCCTACACTCACTCATCTTCCTGGTGATCACCCAACCCTCTGTCTGTGTCGCCCTTACTGTGTGAGCAGCTCGCTAAACGTGCTATCCACAAATGTTCTCGGCCTCATGGATGATCCATTGTGAGTCCATCTGCAGCTCCTGCAGGGGTTCGATTTCTTAGGCATCTTCCACTTCCTAAGATGAGCACTCAATCTTTGATTGCTGTAGTGGAAGGAATTGCATTGCCTTGACTCTGCCAGATATCCCCACCTAACCACTTTCCACAAGTAGCTTGGAGTAGGGATTCTGGCTGTTTTGGCCATCAAACTGGGGCTGCAATACTGTAAACAGTTTGGGGCCCCTTTAAAAGGAAAGATATACTGGCATTGGAGGGAGTCCAGTGAAGGGTTCACTTGTCTGGTCCCGAGTATGGGAGGACTGTCTTATGTGGAGAGGTTGGGTCAGTCGGCCTGTACTCATCGAAATATAGAAGAATGAGAGGAAACATATGAGAATCTTGGGGACTTGTCAGGGTAGATATGGAGAGGTTGTTTCCCCTTGTGGGAGAGTCTAGGACCAGAGGGAATCATCTCAGAATTGCGGGCTGCACATGAAAAACAGATGAGAGAGAATTTCTTCTGAGGGTAGTGAAGCTGTGGAATTCTTTACTGCAAAGGGCTGTAGAGGCTGGGTCATGAAGTCTATTCAAGGCTGAGATACAGATTTCTAAACAGTAAGGGAATTGAAGTTATGGGGAAAAGACAGGAAAGTGGAGTTGAGGATTATCAGATCAGCTGTGATCTCAATGAATGGTGGAATAGATTTGATAGGCTGAATGGCCTGCTTCTCCTCCTACATCCTTCTTATCCAGGCACTTTGAGATGACTGTTAAGCTGCGTAGATCGCATGGGTGGACTTCATCAAAATTATTATCTTATGCGTGGAAACGATATCCTATCCAGGATGGTTCCAGACCAATCCACGTGTTAAGCTTTCTGAAGCCATTGGTGAATTGATTTCTTTTTTTTATTTACAGGCAAAATGGAACAAAGTATAAGTCAGTAGAAAATTCGAATGTGTTGAGACTTGTCTTTGGAGTGAGGAGGTGATCTGTTGGTGACTCTGCAGACTAACCTAGCTGATAAACTGCAGGCGATGGGCTGGATCATATAACCAGCGGTAAACACATGGCAGCAACTAGTTACTGCAGTTTCTTGGGCACTTTGAGCTTTTTGCAAGGAAACTGTCATCTGCTTTCTATCCAGAAAGTGAAGTGCCCTTTTGCGGGGATCTGGAACCTGCGAGCAGAACACCCAGCATCCAAACAAGGAATTGAACAATTCCAAATCATGCACAGAAATTGAAAGTTCAAAAATAATTATATTTTCTATTTATCTCCAACAATAACTCAAGTCTGAAGGAATGAGACTTTACACTTGTAGGCCTTGGTTTTGAGCAACAGAGTTTGTTTAACAGAAATTAAAAGATGTGCTGTTTAAAAATGACAAGATGTCAGTTTTTAACGATACAAAGTTTTCACTAATTCACTGTATATGGGATGAGGCCAGTAATGCAATTTTTAAAAAATGTATTCGTTCATTTGATGTGGGCATCACTTGTTGCCTATCCCTACTTGTGAGCCATCTTCATGAACTGTCGCAGTCCAGGTGGGTTAGGTACACTTGCACTGCTCCTAGGAAGGGAGTCTCAGAATTTTGACATTTGTATTTGAGCTTTGTTCCATGTATTTCAATGGTGAGTCTTTTAGCAGAATAATATTCTCAAACATCTGTTGATTCAGCAGGTATCCTGGACAGCAAATTCCTGATTTTGTAGTTTAACTGCACACCTGTGGTTGCTGGAAGGTTGCTGTCTGCTTTTCATTTTAATAATGGTGTTACCTTCTTCACGTTTTATGGTAAATTCTGGTCCACAATGAGCTCATTTTTGTAGTGAGTGGGGTCCAAAGCAAAGGCCTTTCAGCTCTGACTGGAATGAGTGTTCTATTAATTAGCTAAACTGATAAGTGGAATCATATAAGAACTAGGAGCAGGAATAGGCCATCTGGCCCTTCGAGCCTGCTCTGCCATTCATTAAGATCATGGCTGATCTTTTTGTGGACTCAGATCCACTTACCCACGTTCTCACCATAACCCTTAATTCCTTTATTGTTAAAAAAAACTACCTTTTCTTTAAAAATGTTTACTGAAGTAGCGTCAACTACTTCACTGGGCAAGGAATTCCATAGATTAACAACCCTCTGGGTGAAGAAATTCCTAAATCTGCTCCCTCTAATCTTGAGGCTATGCCCTCTGGTCGTAGCTTCACCTGCCAGTGGAAACATCCTCTCTACTTCTATCTTATCTATTCCCTTCATAATTTTATAGGTTTCTATAAGATCCCCCCTCAATCTTCTGAATTCCAATGAATATAATCCCAATCTACTCAGTCTCTACTCATAAGCCAACCCCCTCAACTCCGGAATCAACCTAGTGAACCTCCTTTGCACCCCCTCCAGTGCCAATACATTTTTCCTCAAGTAAGGAGGCCAAAACTGCACACAGTACTCCAGGTGCGGCCTCACCAGCACCTTGTACAGCTGCAACATAACCTCTCTGCTTTTAATTTCAATCCCTTTAGCAATGAAGGACAAAATTCCATTTGCCTTCCTAATGACTTGTTGTACCTGCAGACCTACCTTCTGTGATTCATGCACAAGGACACCCAGGTCCCTCTGCATAGCAGCATGCTGCAACTTTTTACCATTCAAGTAATAACCCTTTTTACTATTACTCCTACCAAAATGTATGACTTTACATTGTAATCCATCTGCCAGACCTTGGCCCACTCACTCAATGTATCTATGTTCCTCTGCAAAGTTTCACAGTCCTCTGCACACTTTGCTCTGCCACTCATCTTAGTGTCATCTGCAAACTTTGACACCCTACATGTGGTCCCCAACTCCAAATCATCTATATAAATTGTAAATAATTGCGGTCCCAACACCGATCCCTGAGGCACACCACTAGTCACTGACTGCCAGCTGGAATAGCACTCATTTATCCCCACTCTTTGCTTCCTGTTAGTCAACCAATCCTCTATCCATGCTAATACTTTACCCTTAATGCCATGCATCCTTATCTTATGCAGTAGCCTCTTGTGTGGCACCTTGTCGAAGGCCTTTTGGAAATCTAGGTACACCACATCCACTGGGTCCCCATTGTCCACCTTGCTCATAATGTCTTCATAGAATTCCAAAAGATTTGTCAAGCATGACCTGCCCTTCATGAACCCATGCTGCGTCTGCCCAACGGGACAATTTCTATCAAGATGCCTTGCTATTTCTTCCTTGATAATAGACTCAAGCATCTTCCCCACTACAGAGGTTAAGCTAACCGGTCTATAATTCCCCATCTTTTGTCTACTTCCCTTTTTAAACAGTGGCGTCACATTTGCTGTTTTCCAATCTGCTGGGACTGCCCCAGAGTCCAGCGAATTTTGGAAAATTACCGCCAGCGCACCTGCTATTTCTCCCGCCATCTCTTTTAGTACCCTGGGATGCATTCCATCAGGGCCAGGAGACTTATCAATCCTTAGCTCCATTAGCTTGCCCAACACTACCTCTTCCGTAATAATGATTGTTTCCAGGTCCTCACCTACCTTCGTCTCTTTGTCAATTACTGGCATGTTATTAGTGTCCTCCACTGTGAAGACCGATACAAAATACCTGTTCAATGCCTCGGCCATTTCATCATATCCCATAACTAACTTCCCCTTCTCATCCTCTAAAGGGCCAACGTTTACTGTAGCCACTCTTTCGTTTTATATATTTATAGAAACTTTTGCTATCTGTCTTTATATCCTGTGCTAGTTTTTTCTCATGTTCTATCTTACTTTTGTTTATAGCTCTTTTTGTGGCTTTCTGTTGACCTTTAAAGTTTTCCCAATCTTCTAGTTTCATGCTGTTTTTGGCCACTTTGTATGCCTTCTCTTTCAATTTGATAGCCTCCCTTATTTCTTTAGACACCCATGGCAGATTACCCCTTTTCTTACAGTCCTTCCTTTTCATTGGAATATACCTTTGCTGAGCGCTTTGAAAGTCCTCCACTGCTCGTCAAATGTCCCACCATAAAATCTTTGTTTCCAGTCTACTTTAGCCAAGTCCTCCCTCATTCTATTGTAGTTCCCCTTGTTCAAGCACAGGACCCTGGTATTGGATTTTATCTTCACACTCTCCATCTGTATTCTAAATTCAACCATACTGTGATCACTCCTTCCAAGAGGATCCCTAACTATGAGGTCATTAATTATTCCTGTCACATTACACAGGATCAGATCTAGGATAGCTTGCTCCCGCGTCGGTTCCATTACATACTGTTCAAGAAAACTATCACGGATACACTCAATGAACTCCTCCTCAAGGCTACCCTGACCGAGCTGGTTCGACCAATCTACATGTAGGTTAAAATCCCCCATGATAATTGCCGTACCATTTTTACAGGCATTAGTTATTTCTTTGTTTATTGCCCGCCCCAATGTGACGTTATTATTTGGTGGCCTATAGACTACGCCTATCAGTGACTTTTTCCTCTTAGAATTTCTAATTTCCACCCAAATGGATTCATCCTCATTCTCCATAGAACCTATATCATCTCTCGGCACTGCCCTGATGGCGTCCTTGAATATCAGGGCTACACCACCTCCCTTATCTTCCTATCTGTCCTTCTGAATAGTCTGGTACCCTTGGATATTTAACTCCCAGTCATGACCATCCTGTAACCATGTCTCCGTAATGGCTACCAAATCATATTCATTCGCGATGATTTGTGCCGTTAACTCATCAACCTTGTTACGAATGCTACGAGCATTCAGGTAAAGTGCCTGAATCATCATCGTCTTCAACTACAATTTTCTAAATGCAATTTTTTTACCATGGAAGTGAGGAGCGAGAAGAATCCTTTCAATCTATGTACACTGTTTGCAATACATTAAATAACGACTAGTGTCTATTGACAAGATTGGTTTGGAATATTTGATCATCCTGACCTGGGGAAAAAGCCTGAATTCACATTTGTGGAGATGTTTTGAAATCTTACCTGTTTTTTTTATCACCTTGTTATTTGAGGGATCTTGCTCTATACCATTGGCTGCTTTGCTTTCCATGTGAAAAATTCCTGAAAGCTTATATGTAGAGGAATGTCTTTCATTCTTCTGGAACTCTGGGCATTTCAGCTTTTAATATGAGAGTATCCACATGCTGAAAAGGAGTGACCTCCTCACTGTGAAACTTTACAGATGACCGGTTGCGGCTGTACAGCACATTGATGAGGCCACTGTGGGATACTGCGTTCAGTTCTGGTCTCCCTCTTATAGGAAAGATGGTGTTAAACTTGAAGAGGTTCAGAAAAGATTTACAAGGATGTTGCCAAATTGGAGGATTTGAGCTAGGATGAATAGCTAAGGTCTTTCTCCTAGGCACCTGAGGGGCAACTTTTTCTTGCAGAGGGTAGTGCTTGTATGGAATGAGCTGCCAGAGGAGGTGGTGGAGGCTGGTACAATTACAACATTTAAGAGGCATCTGGATGGGTATATGAATAGGAAGCGTTTAAGAGGGACATGGGCCAAATGCTGGCTTACTGGACTGGATCAGTTTAGTATATCTAGTCAGTATGGATGAATTGTACCGAAGGGTCTGTTTCTGTGCTGTATGACATAATGACACTGTTGAGTTAATTTACTGCTCATTAAACAAAATACAGGAGGATTGAGCTGGAAATTTTGAATTTTGTATAATTAGAACTTTAGTAAGTGCATTGTGTTTGATCAAGCAATTTGAATGTTTGTCAGTAACGTGAGACTGACTTATTTTATTGGTGCCAATTGTCGCTGTCTTATTTGATTTGCAAATACTGAGGAGCACAGGTTAGGTTACAGCTGATTGGAACCAGTCCATTCCAGTTGAGTGTAACTAGGGCATGGCCGTGTGCCACTGCAGCTGATTGTTTGAACTCAACTGAATACTAGATAGGAATGAAAGGGAAGCAGAGTTCTCAAAACAATGATTGTTGTTTTCTGTAAACTCTGCTCATTCCAAGGGAGTACACTATTTGTAACTTATTTAGTTAGCCAGCGGTAAAATTACCGTAACCTCCTAACTCACCCTGGTATTTAATAACTCGGCTGGCACTTTTTTCCATGTTTTGAACTAATTGGACTATTTGACTCGTAACAGCATCAGATTGAACCATGTTCCGTTGGAAAGGGAAGTCGCTGTTGTCCTATACGTCCATAATGCGCTGTCTTTAGAGAGGGGCAGCTGGTGGTGGCTTCACCTGAGGGTCACCACATCTCAGGTGAGGGGAGAGTTTGACAAAGAGAGTCCTTCATAGTAACCCCAATTGGTGCAGGATTTGAACCCACGCTGTTTGCATCACTCTGCATCACAAAGCAGCTGTCCAGCCAACTAACATTGACATGCAAGATGTCTGGTGGGAGTCTGTGGCTGCTGAGGAACAGTTACTCAGTCTGATTTTAATTCTTCATTGTCTGCCCAAAGTAATGGACTCACCACAAGAACATCTTGATGACCAGATTAGAACAGAATGTGGATCAAACCCTGATCCTCCCTGTATAGTTCACACAGAACAATATTGTTAGCGTGAGTGTCTTAACTTAAAATATTGAAAGATAGCTGAGCAATTTAATTTACACCAAACAGAAAATTTTAAAAGGAAGAATGAGAAAGACTAGAATGTCAATATTTGTTACGTTGTGTAACTATAAATAAAAGCCCACTGTATGACAAAGATAACCTCTCCAAACACCAAAAAGGAGTGGCGTGTTTGTAGGAGGGAGCACTTGAAGGAACATGACGATCTTTAACCTGCTGTTGTGAGGTCAATACATGAAATAAATAGTTTATTCCAACTTTTGCCATAGTTGAGTAAGGTAGGAGAACCTAGATCTGAACTTGCAGTGTCCTTTGATCTCAATTAGAACATTGTGAGGAGTCCTGTACAGATTGGTTTAGTAGTATCTCTCTAAAGATGCAACAGTGTTTCATGAAAGGCTTTTGTTCATGTTTTGGGTAGCAAGTGGTTACCAGGATATTGTGGAGAAATGTATTAAAATGTGGAGGGGACAAACAAGCGTTTGATGCATTTCTAGTGAGCTGATGTTACCATATTGGACGTTCATGCTGAGCTCACTTAAAGCCTTTTCTGTTCTGTAACTTTGGCCTGGTTATTTTCCTAATGAGTACAGGTTTCAAGCTGAACAGTCAAACCCAAAGACTAATCCCTTGGACTCCAAGTCATTTTGCTGGGAAGAAGGAACAGGAAGCAAGAAGATTTGCTGCCCTCACCCACAAAACAGTTGTACTTTGAAGCATTAGTCATGAATGATTCTCAGAACAGTATCTTTAGATTGAGTTAACAAGCTGTGCTATTGTGGCACTGTCTTCCCTGACTTTCTGTGAAGGAATCAGCATTTTGACTGCCAACAGAAACTATTTCAGCAGTACATTATAGCTGTGGAAGAGAGAGACAAACTTTTTTTTTGGAGAGGGGATATGAGATTGCGAGGTTTATATGTAGGTCCTATCAACAGAGGGACCATCAAACAACATGACCCTTTTGACAATTGGCAACATGCCATCTGTGCACTGTCATCCTGTGCTTGCAAACTTTGGCATACCATCCAACATTAGATGTTATTCTGCAATTGGGCAACATTTTACTGAATAACCCAGCTTCTGCTAGAATTACATCAGAAACCAATTTAAGATCATCAGTTGGGCTTGCAATGGGATTCATCTGTGCACGCTGGAAACTGCGCGTAATATCACACAGGATCGTGTTCTCTGTAGGCAAAAGAAATGTGTCCATTTGTTGCACCTTTCCCATTGAAGAAGGGGTAATGGAGATTGCCATGGGGAATGTAGCAATGATTGACAGTGTTTACCTGCCTGGTTTGAAATTAATCAGCTAAGATTGAGAGTTTAACAATTCCTTCTGCATCTCCTCATCCATCATGGTCCAGCTAATTGGCACCTTCTTCCCATGCTACGTACAACAATGTCATTTTTAATTTTCATTTCTTGCATTTTGAGGTGTATAAGATTGAGGGGCATGGACAGGGTAAATAGAAAGTAGCTGTTCCCCTCGGTGAAAAGGTGAGTAATAAGGAGGCATCATTTTAAAGTGAAAGGCAGGAGGTTTAGACAGGATTTGAGAAAAAATATTGTTCACCCAGAGGGTGGTGGAGGTCTGGAATGCACTGCCTGGAAAGGTAGATGAGGTGGGAAACTTCACAACCTTTTAAAAAGTGCTTAGATGAGAACCTGAAATGTCATAACCTTCAAGGCTACGGGCCTAGAGCAAGAAAGTGAGACTAGCATATTTTTGGCAGTATACATTTTTTGGGCTGAATGGCCTCTTCTGTACTCTATGATTATATATATTTATTGTTGCCTGAATTTCTCTCCTGATTGCTTATGTGTTAATAATCTTCATTCGAAAGCTGGACATGACACTGTAGAATGTTGTAAACTGTTAGTAATTAAAACTATTGCCGAGCTTGTTGTATATTGTTTCAGAACTGCATTTGCCTCTCTTGATGGGCTTGAACATGCGCTATAGGCCGAGATGGATCGCTCAGTGGGTTTGTATCTGTAGAGAGAAACACCTGGTTGTTCCTGACCACTTCCTGATGACATGGTTGCTGAGACAGGCCAAAACCTTCTCGCTCAATGATCTCAGCAAATTTCTGACCCCTCAGCTGCTCGTGAAGAGCTTGAGTGACAGGCGAGGCATGTCAGAGATGGTTACAGACCAGGAAATGCTGCAGAAACCGAGCAGGTCTGGCAGAAACTGTGGAGATAAAAATTAGAATTGACGTTTCAAGACCAGTATGAGTCGTCTTCAGAGCGGTTCAGATTTCATCTGTAATTTGCCTTTATGGGGTGGCGTGGTGGCTCAGTGCTATCTCTCAGTGCCAGTGACCCGCGTTGGATGCCACCCTCGTTCTCCCTGTGTCTGTGTGGGTTTCTGCCGGGTGCTCCAGTTTCCTCCCACAGTCCGAAGATTTTCGGGTTAGGTGGTTTGGCCATGTGAAATTGTCTGTAGGGTCGGGGATGTGCAGGCTTGGTGGAATCAATCTGGAATTTGAAGGACATAATCTCATCTGCCATTTCAGCAAGGTACTGAGGGAAGTATCATGTGGGAAGTGTAATCCTTTGGATGGGTTTAAATCTGAAACCCCATTTACCTGTTCAGGATGAAAACATTCTACAGTGGAGTGTTCTGTGCTGTCTCGGCTTAAGCAATCCTGCAAAATCCTTACGAGCCGCCAATTTGACTTATTTTGCTGTTCACAGGAACTTAATCTGTGTAAATTAATTGTGTAACCACCTAACTGTATTGCTGTGACTTTAAACTAATTCGTTATTTGGTTTGTTTTGTGATAGCCAGAGGATGTGAAAGGCACCATCTAAATTCAAACTTGTCTTTATTCTTCCTTCCATCCTCATGGTTTGCGACAAGATCTGCCTGATATGTTTACATAGAACGTAGAACAGTACAGCACAGTATAGGCCCTTCGGCCTGCGATGTTGTGCCGACCTATTATCCTACTAAGATCAATCTACCCTGCATACCCTACATTTTATTATCCTCCAAGTGCCTATCCAAGAGTTGCTTAAAATTCTCTAATGGGAACCTGAATTGTAGCTCCAGTGTACAGGAGGTTGAGAGTAGTGAGGTCATAAATAAGGTTTCAAGGTTGTAGGAGTGTACCGGCAGGCAGGAAGATGGTTTGAAGTGTGTCTACTTCAATGCCAGGAGGATCCAGAATAAGGTGGGTGAATTTGCAGCATGGGTTGGTACCTGGGACTTCGATGTTGTGGCCATTTCGGAGACATGGATACAGCAGGGACAGGAATGGTTGTTGCAGGTTCCGGGGTTTAGATGTTTCAGTAAGATCAGGGAAAGTGGTAAAAGAGGGGGAGGTGTGGCATTGTTAGTCAAGGACAGTATTACGGTGGCAGAAAGGACGTTTGATGACAACTGGTCTACTGAGGTAGTATGGGCTGAGGTTAGAACCAGGAAAGGAGAGGTCACCCTGTTGGGAGTTTTCTATAGGCCTCCGAAAAGTTCCAGAGATGTCGAGGAAAAGATTGCAAAGATGATTCTGGATAGGAGTGAAAGTAACAGGGTAGTTGTTATGGGGGACTTTAACTTTCCAAATATTGACTGGAAACGCTATAGTTCGAGTACTTCAGATGGGTCAGTTTTTGTCCAATGTGTGCAGGAGGGTTTCCTGACACAGTATGTAGATAGGCCAACAAGAGGCGAGGCCACATTGGATTTGGTACTGGGTAATGAACCAGGCCAGGTGTTAGATTTGGAGGTAGGTGAGCACTTTGGTGATAGTGACCACAATTCGGTTACGTTTACTTTAGCGATGGAAAGGGATCGGTATATACCGCAGGGCAAGAGTTATAGCTGGGGGAAAGGCAATTATGAGGCGATGAGGCAAGATTTAAGATGCATAGGATGGAGAAGGAAACTGCAGGGGCTGGGCACAATTGAAATGTGGAGCTTGTTCAAGGAACAGCTACTGCGTGTCCTTGAGAAGTATGTACCTGTCAGGCAGGGAGGAAGTGGTCGAGCGAGGGAACCATGGTTTACTAAAGAAGTTGAATCTCTTGTCAAGAGGAAGAAGGAGGCTTATGTAGAGACGAGGCGTGAAGGCTCAGTTAGGGCGCTTGAGAGTTACAAGTTAGCCAGGAAGGACCTAAAGAGAGAGCTAAGAAGAGCCAGGAGGGGACATGAGAAGTCTTTAGCAGGTAGGATCAAGGAAAACCCTAAAGCTTTCTATAGGTATGTCAGGAATAAAAGAATGACTAGAGTAAGATTGGGGCCGGTCAAGGACAGTAGTGGGAAGTTGTGCGTGGAGTCCGAAGAGATAGGAGAGGTGCTAAATGAATATTTTTCGTCAGTATTCACACAGGAAAAAGACAATGTAGTTGAGGAGAATACTGAGATACAGTCTATTAGACTAGACGGGATTGAGGTTCATAAGGAGGAGGTGTTAGCAATTCTGGAAGGTGTGAAAATAGATAAGTCCTCTTGGCCGGATGGGATTTATCCTAGGATTCTCTGGGAAGCTAGAGAGGAGATTGCAGAGCCTTTGGCTTTGATCTTTATGTCGTCATCGTCTTCAGGAATAGTGCCAGAAGACTGGAGACTAGCAAATGTTGTCCCCTTGTTCAAGAAGGGGAGTAGAGACAACCCTGGTAATTATAGACCAGTGAGCCTTACTTCGGTTGTGGGTAAAGTGTTGGAAAGGATTATAAGAGATAGGATTTATAATCATCTAGAAACGAATAATTTGATTAGGGATAGTCAACATGGTTTTGTGAAGGGTAGGTCATGCCTCACAAACCTCATTGAGTTCTTCGAGAAGGTGACCAAACAGGTGGATGAGGGTAAAGCGGTTGATGTGGTGTATATGGATTTCAGTAAAGCGTTTGATAAGATTCCCCATGGTAGGCTATTGCAGAAAATACGGAGGCATGGGATTGAGGGTGATTTAGCGGTTTGGATCAGAAATTGGCTAGCTGTAAGAAGACAGAGGCTGGTGGTTGATGGGAAATGTTCA
>NC_063358.1:4338671-4345272 GCF_021869965.1 Rhincodon typus
AGACCCGAAACGTCAGCCTTCCTGCTCCTCTGATGCTGCTTGGCCTGCTGTGTTCATCCAGCTCTACACCTTGTTGTCTCAGATTCTCCAGCATCTGCAGTTCCTGCTATCTTTGAGGCAGGAGCAGGTGTCTGACAGTACTTTGGCAGGAGCTCCACAGGGGCCATTGCTGCTTCAGAACAGCTGGCTCCAAAATTTCATCTTGCAACTCCCACTTTGGGAAGCCAGACACCAGCTAGTTATTAGGAGCAGTAATCCTGGTCCAACTTTCTTCTGCCTGAGGTTAGGATTAGGTAAATGCCACACAACGTGAATTGGTACTGGGATATTTCAGGAGCCAGTATAGCTCTCTTTCATACTTCCTTTATCATCTGAACTCTGAACCCAGTATTGCAAGGTTTTTTTTTCCTGAGGGGTGAGGGTAGTGGTGCAGCTACGATGTCCTTGGTCCCTCTCACTTGTAAATCTATGAGTTCTGAGGAAGGGTCACTGGACCCAAAACGTTAACATTTTCTCCTCCGCAGATGCTGCCAGACCTGCTGAGCTTTTCCAGCAACTTTGTTTTTGTTCCTGATTTACAGCATCTGCAGTTCTTTTGGTTTTTATAAATCTATGATGTTTGTTTGACTAAACCAAGGCAAATGAGGAAGGTACAGCAATCCCTCTGTGGCTATTCTCAGCCTGACATTTAAATACTAAATCCGTAACTGAGCTGTAAAACAGCCAATCTTCAAGACTGGCCTGTTTCACACACAACCAACTCAGAGGTGGATATAATAAGCTGACCTGTAACTCTTAAACTGTGAAATGTGCCAGAGGATGAGGCTGAACTGTAAGACGTTGCTCCCTATGATTGTGTTCTGTGCAGCTGGCTCACAGTCATGGACCTGGATTGTCACACGCCTCACTTCCAGCAACCCCATCAAAGGAGCATTATGTCACCCACACCATGATGAATCAGCACAAACTGTGTGCTTCAATTTCTATGCTGATAAAATGTTTGTTTCTAAATGTTATAATCTTTTGAAGAATTGTAATTTTCTTCCCATTGAGATTAGCAAACCACAGCAGTTTCTATTCCCAGGCCCTGCAGAGCACTTGAGGCTGAGAACAACCCCTCACTGGCTTCTGGTTCTCTGAGCAATTGGAATGAGCAGAAGTTGGTTGGTAAGCTGCTGTGGAGCCTGTGTGCATGCATTATTTTTGAACAATCTGATCCCTGGCTACCTCTTCCATGTACAACAGAATGAAATTAATCTAGCATTTCACCTGCCCCTTGCTATACCCTCTGTCAAGAGAAATGCTTCAGTTCGTAGAATCCCTAAATGTGGAAATAGGCTATTCGGCCCAACAGGTCCACACTGACCCTCTGAAGGGCATCCCACCCAGAACCATCCCCCTACCCTTTCCATTTAACCCTGCATTCCCCATGCCTAACACACCTAATCTACACATCCCTGAATGCAATGGGCAATTTAGCACGGTCAATCCACCTAGCCTGCACATCTTTGGACTGTGGGGGAAACCCACGCAGACACGGGGAGAATGAGCAAACTCCATGCAGACAGTCGCCTGAGGGTGGGATCGAACCCGGGCCCCTGGCGCTCTGAGGCAGCAGTGCTAACCTCGGAGTCACCGTGCCACAGTTTGTTAAACTTTGTGCAGGTTGATATATTAAATTTTTAGTTCAACAAATCATATATGCTTTTTCCAGGTAGGACAGAGACATCAAAAAGAGGAGCAGGAGTACACCAGTCGACCCTTTGGACCTGCTCCACCATTCATTATAATCATGTCTGATCATCCAACTCAGTACCTTGTTCCTGCTTTCGCCCCATACCCCTTAATCCCTTTAGCCCTAAAACTTTTATCTAACTCCTTCTTGAAAACATTCAATGTTCCAGCCTCAAACACACTCTGTGGCAGAGAATTCAACAGGGTCCCTACTCTCTGGGTGAATAAATTTCTCCTCCAATCAGTTCTAAACAGCCTGCCTTATACCTTCGGACTATGACCTTGGTTCTGGACTCCTCGGTCATCAGGAACATCCTTCCTGCATTTACCCTGTCTAATCCTGTTAAAATGTTTCATCTTGTAGAATTTTAGAGAACATTTATTTTATAGGAAGAAGTGAAATGCTGGAATGATGAGTTTATCAGTCACTGCTGTTCCTGTGTAATGTATTATTACAAAAATGTGAGGTTACAGACTATGGGATTACAGTCACTATTCCTTTATGGCTTGTTCAAATTTCTTTTAAAATGCCATATCTAGCATTTTCATCCATTTCTTATGGATTAAAAAATCCTCTAAGTTAAATATGAATTTATTTGCTTTTCTAAAATAGCTACCTAATGTGCCAAAACAAAAGCTTATTTTTCTGCCACTATTTCTGTCTGAAGAGCTGATCTCTGGCTGTTGCAACACTCGGTCTCTTAACTAGTTTCTGCCTGTTGCAGGGTCTGAGTCAGCAAGAAAGAGACAATTACTACTTTCTTGTCATAAACTCCTTACAGGGTGGAAAGAGGCCATTTAGCTCATTGAGTTCACATCGAGCGTCCACAAAGCATCCCACCCAGAGCCAGCACCCCCATCCTATCCCCATAACCCTGCATTTACCATGGCCAATCTACTACAGGACAATTTTCAGCACAGCCAATCCACCTAACCTGCATGACTTTGGATTGTGGGAGGAAACCAGAGCAAACCCACACAGACATGGGGAGAATGCGCAAATGCCACACAGTCACCTGAGGGTGGAATTGAACCCAGGTCCCTGGCTCTGTTCGGCAGCAGTGCTACCTGCTGACCCACCATGGGATAATTCTAGGATATTTTGCATACAAATAACTTGCAGACTGTGTTTCTTGCTGTACTGCAAATGTTTAGAGATTTCTGTGTAATGCACTTTAAAGCACAGTGGATGACTGAGATTCAGCACTCCCACATCTAAAGGTACGCAAAACAGATAAAGCATTCCCCTCTCCGCTCTGCATGATCAATGTTCTCCGATCTCTTCAGCTTCTGTTGACTAATTAGAGATTTCTCCTGACGAGTTAGCAGCAGTTCACCTTGCATCGGATCCCATTGCATGGACTGAGGGGCAGGCCACAAGTTGTGTCTCATGGCCCAAGTAGCAAAGTTGTTTCCATCAAATGAGTGGAGCTGCAGGACAAAAGTCTTAACATTCAGTCCAATAACCACAAACAAAATGAATTTTTTTTACAAAAAAAGTCCTTCATTTATTTTCGCAGAAAAGATTCATTTCCGAATGCAGTCTGCAATTGCTTTACAACTAGTGTGCTTTAGGGAAGGAAGCTGCCATCCTTACCCAGTCTGACCTACATGTGCCTCCAGACCCACAACAATGTGGTGGACTCTTAAATGCCTCTGAGCAATTAGGGATGGGCAATAAATGCTGGCCTAGCCAGAGGAACACTCATCCTGTGAATGAATTTAAAAGAAATCTTGAAGTTAAATCATTCAATAGAGTGAAACGTAACTAGTGAGAGTAAATCGCTCAGTTGTCATCGCCTTTGAGATTAATCTTGTTTCCAAATTTTGCATAGAGCTGGACTTAAGGCCAGATGACCTCTGTTATACTGGATACGCTGGATGGAAATGGTTAAAAACGTGATAGTTTAAGAAAAGGAGCAGGGGTACATCACATATCATAGCAGTTTTTGGTTCAACTTTACCCTCCTCCATTTACTTACCCCTTTTAGTTTTAGTTTCCAATAAACTATTAACCTCAATGTTGAACACACTCGATATCCACAGCTCTCTAGTGTAGAGAATTCCAAAATTTCTAATTATTTGGGAGTGGGAAGAAGGGATGAGGCAGTGGTGTATTGTGAATACCACCCGACCAGTAATCCAAAGGCCCTCCCTAATGCAACCTTGTTTCAAAACCCACCACAGCTGTTGGAATTTTAATTCACTTAATAAATCTGGGCTATTTGGTTAGGCTGGGTAATGGTGACCAGGAGAACTACCATTGTTGTCAAATTCCAACTGATTGACTAAAGTCCTTTCGGGAAGGAAAGATATTGGCCTTATTTGGTCTGGTCTATTCGTCACTCCAGACACAGCAACGTGGTTAACTGCTTATAGCCCCCTGAGCAGGGCAGCACGGTGACGTAGTGGTTAGCACTGCTGCCTCAGAACAGCAGGGACCCGGGTTCAATTCCAGCCTCGGGCGACTGTCTGTGTGGAGTTTGCACGTTCTCCCCGTGTCTGCGTGGGTTCCCTCTGGGTGCTCTGGTTTCCTCCCACAGACCAAAGATGTGCAGGTTAGGTGGATTGGCCATGGGGAATGCAGAGTTACAGGGATAAGGCACGGGGGTGGGTCTGGCTGGGATGCTCTTCGGAGAGTCAGTGTTACTTGATGGGCTAAATGGCCTCTTTCCACACTTGTAGGTGTTCTATGATTCTGCAAAAAGGCCCAACCAAGCCCTCAGTTGAAGGGGCAGTTAAGGATAGTTGACAGATGCTGGCCTGTCCAAGAATGGCCATGTGCAGGAAAGGATTTTTTGTTTTAAAAGGTCTCCCAATTGGATATAGCTCTTTTAAAGATTCAACGCAGATACAATGGGCCTAACTTTCTCCCTTTGTTCCTCAATTGCTGACCCCTTATTCTAAGACTGTGACACCCATATGTCGGATTCCACAGCCAGGGGGAATACTTTCTCAGCATCCACCCTGTACGCCCAGTAAAGAAGGAAATCTGTCGCTGTAACTCAGTCTGACCTACATGTGACTCCCAAACGCAACATGATTGATAGTTGGCTACTCCTTTGAAATAGCCGAGCAAGTCATTTAGTTCCAGGGCAGTTAGGGATAGGCAACAAATTCTGGCTTCACCAGCTACATTCTGATCTCTGCGGCCACTGTGCGGATCTCCAGGGCCTATGCGTGGCAGTGACTGGAGAAACCAGTCGAGAATGTGTTGGCATGGTGATCAGCATGTACGGTCACTGGGAGGGAGCGTTGCTTGCCCGTGACACCCTTATTCTGTGAAAGAATAAAGAAAAAAACCTTCCCGAGTTGTGTTTGTTTCAGTGAAACCCATTCTGACAGTTATAAAGCCTAGGGCATATAGGACTAATCTGCTAACTCTTTCTCAAAACAATCCCAGGAGCCAGTCTAGTTAAACCTCCATGATTGAATTCCACATTCAGTCTGAGTTTGACACTATGTCTGCTCTGGTTTGACCCTGTCTTTATGCTGTTGGAATTGAGCTTCAGCTCACGTTGTCCACCATTGGACAGGATACTAGTTCTTGCCATTGAGCCTCATATGTATCCCATGTTGGAATGGGAATAGCAGGGTAGCACCTTCTTGGGCATGTTATTTCAGTGCAGCTATATTGTGGCAGGATACATAAGACCAGGAGAGGAGGAAACATAGACAATAGGATAGGAGTAGGATATTCAGCCTTTCGAGCCTGCTCTGCCATTGGCTGATGATCCAACTCAGTTCCCAGTTCTGACTTTCTCCCTGTACCGTTTGATCCCTTTAACCCTAAAAGCTATATCTAACTCCTTCTTAAAACATTCAATGTTTTGGCCTCAACCAGTTTCTGTGGCAGAGAATTCCACACCTCACTATTCTCTGGGTGAAGAGGTTTTTCGTCAGCTCTGTCCTAAATGGCCTATCCTGTATCCTTTGACTGTGAGACCTAATTTTGGATTCCCTGGTCTTTGGAAACATTACCCTGCATTTACCCTGTCTCATCCAGTTAGAATTTTATAAGTCTCCATGAGATTTCTACTCCACCCTATTCTTCTAAACTCCAGTAAATATGGTTCTAGTTTTTCTTCATACGTCAATCCTACCATCCCAGGATTTAGTCTGGTGAACTATTGCTGAAATCCATCTGTAACTGGAACGCCTTTCCTCAGATGAGGAGACTAAAACTGTACACAATGTTCCAGGTGTGGAATGACATTCAAGGATATGGGACGAGTGCAGGAAATTGGGATTGGCGCAGTTTTAGTGGTAGTTATGTTGGTGCAGACTTGATGGGCTGAAGGGCCTTTTCTGCGCTGTATGAATCTATAGTTTCATTAACGCCCTGTACAATTGCAGCAAGACATCTCTGCTCCTGTGCTCAAGTCCTGTCACTGTGAAGGCCAACATACCCTTGGCTTCCTTCACTAGCTAGAGGAGGAGTAGACAAAGTAGATGAGAAATACTGGATGCAAAATTAAATCTTTCCTTAAATCCCCCATTTATTTCACTGATTCAGCCACTTACTGTTATCACAGTTTTATTTTCCTGAATTCAGCATTGTAGTTGCTTTCACTGCCTATCTTTCTGCTTGCAACATTTGCAGCTGCTGTCTAGTGTTCCTTCCTTGCATATCATCTTTTGTCTCTGCAGACTCCAACTCCCACTTTCTCGCATGCCCTTGTTCTTGCTGCAACACTCGGCAGCTGCTCAGCCCCTGTATGTGAGACACCCGTGTCTTTGTCTCACCGGATGCTGTAAAGTAAGGTACACATTGTCCTCTTCCACAATATTAAGTGCACTCTCATCATTTTTCTCAGCTATAATCAGCTAATCAACAATGGAGCTTTTCTTTCTCTCTCTCTCTCTC
>NC_063358.1:4345772-4356583 GCF_021869965.1 Rhincodon typus
TGATGCTGCTTGGCCTGCTGTGTTCATCCAGCTCTGTTCCTGCCTCTATCTGCTCCCACCCCCTCTCAGCCCTACACACATTCCCAGCTCTCACGGAGGGCTCATGACAATTTTCGAACCTCAATATGGGTTCATAATGGGATAAAATCTGGGAACATCTGTGTCTAGTGACAGAATCTAGTCTGGATGAACGCTGCGATAGTGAGTATTCAATAGTTGGTTTAACACTGCCCCACACAGAAAAAGGACTTCTTCCATATGCTGAGGAAGAAATCTTGAATGATTTATGGTTTATCATCACTTGCATTTTACAGTGAATAATACAGTAAAATACACTGTAAAGCTTCAACTGTCGCCACAATCCGGCACTTTGAACAGTTTCAGTATAAAAAAAAAAGAGTAAAAAGGTTTAACTGAAGTGTCTATCTTCGTTCCACCATGAGTTTGGAGTCAGCTCACCAGGTGCCGCCTCGTAGCCACGAATATAGGCGTCACTACTCTTTCAGCAACATCTCTTCACCCCCTGAGCCTGCCTCACCAACGCTGAGTCTCATGTTGAACCTACACTCGGTCCATAACGAGAAGTCCCTGGTTCCACCGCCACCATGGCTTTGCCAATGACCAGGTGTCCCCGCTCCAGGCCTACCATGACCGCAAACAGAAATCCCTGGCTCAGCCTCCTCTATTGATGCCAGGAGTCCCTGCTCCAGGAATATCATGCTGCCGCCATCTCTTTAATCTGGATCCACTGCAAAAAACTGCCTTATTCCAGCAGTGTATCTGTCAAGGTACATCCTGATGAGTGTGAGAGGGGTAGGCTCACTCTAAGTCTTACTGAATGGTCCTCATTCAATGTCACTTTTCTGATACAGGTGTAAAAATTGTATGGAACAGCGATTGGGTACAGGGTTTATTTGTCAGTGTATCCCCAAACTTCATGGTTTATTCTTATCTAGAGGTACTTTTATAGGCAATAATCTGACGGCAACCAAAACACACTACACTCGCAGCTGTATGCACTAACCTTACCAACACAAAATAAGAACCAAAAGAACTGTAGATGTTAGAAATCAGAAACAAAAACAGAAATTGCTGATAAGTCTTAGCAGGTCTGGCGGCATCTCTGGAGAGAAATCAAAATTAACGTTTCGGGTCCAGCTACCCTTCCTCAGAACAGGTTCAGAACGAGTTCTGAGGAAGGGTCACTGGACCTGAGACGTTAATTTTGATTTCTCTCCACAGATGCTGAGCTTTTCCATCAATTTCTGTTTTTGTTTCTTATGGACACAAATTACCAAACATTTTGGGATACTAAATCATCTATTGGAAGGCTAGAACACTGGCACACTGCCCTCTGCTCAGCTCAAACACTGAAGGGACCAATATTTGCAACACACCTTATGCCAGTTGAAATCTGTTCACTCAGCACAGAACAAAGACCAAGGACATAACCTGGCTATGATGGTGCACTGAGTGTTGTAATCAACGCCGGTTCTCTGCAGACCTTGTTTATCTATTCTCCTTAACTTGTGATCAGAAAAAAAACAGCAAGACTGGCATGAATGCAACAGAATGATGAAAATTATTGGACAACAGGGTCTTCACCTGATATAATATTGATGTCTATAGCACCCTCATATCTCCAACTGGACCAAACCCTCTAGAATTACATCAGCTAAAAACACTTTAAATTAAACAAAAGGTTGAATACACAGATTTGGCAGTCGAACAAAAACAAATGATATCATTTTTTTTGCCTAAGCAAATATTAATCTTTACATTATAAATTTTGTCCAGGACTAAGTTCACAAAGATACAGGAAAAAAAACTCCAGAAATATGCAATACAATTTAAAAGAGAAGATAATCGCTGGCTTGTCAGTAAGACTGAATATATCACATTGTAAATATTACTGTCCTTGACTAACAAAGTAGTTTCTCATTGAAGATACTCAATAAATCAGGTTTAAATGAACAGGATTAAGCTCAACTGTGTTTTTAGTTGATTAGGGAAAAACACTCATGCTTTACAATGTTAAACAGATTAGTTAAAACCTGTTGCTTATTCCTTGGATGAAATTGTACATGCAAGTCACTATGTCCTTTTTGTTAAATTTACTCATGAGACGTGAGCATTGCTGGCTGAGCCAACGTTTATTGCCCCTCCCTAGCTGCCCTTGAGAAGGTAGTGGTGAGCTGCATTCTTGAACCACTGCTGTCCATGTGCTGTAAAGACAGCCACAATGCTGTGAGGGAATGAGATCCAGGATTTTGACCCAGTGACACTGAAGGAACGGCGATATATTTCCAAGTCAGGATGGTGGAGGGCAACTTGCAGGTCATGGCATTCCCATGCATCTGATACCCTTGGACTTCAAGATGGAAGTGGTTGAGAGTTTGGAAGGTGCTGTCTGAGCAGTTTTAGCAAAGGGTAGGTGTAAGGGGTGGGGGTGGCGTGATGGTAAGAGGGGGACTGCCAACCAAAACATATCAGGTCGAAGGACAGAGCTAGCTAGAAAGAAGCTGTACCCATTCATAAGAGAACAAGAATGAGAGGGCATAGATTTAAAGAGATGCACAAAAGAAGCAACAGTGATGTGAGAAAACACTTTTACATACAGTTAGGGTCTAGGATGCACTGCCTGGAAGTTTGGTGGAAGCAGGTTCAATTGAGGCGCCCAAGAGGGCGCAGGATGTTTATCTGGATAGACACGGTATGCAGGGAAATCGGCAAAAGGCAGGAGACTGGCACTGGGTGACAGAGCCAGGCTAGATAACAGGAGCTGGTGCAGACAGGATGGGCCGAATGGCCTCATTCAACATAGTAACAGTTCCATGATCCTGACTGATTCTATGGGCTTACTTTCCTTTTCAATAGTGCTTGGTTTCTTCATCTGCCGTCCGAAAAAGTTTCACCATTGCTTCTCACCTTTGAAATAATTAGTGGAGTAAAGTAAAAATCTTTTATTCTTCAGCAACTGTTCTAGTTTCTTGGCAATCTTCCCCTAGTTCCTATTTTTCAGCAACATTACACTCTCACACGACTGTGTAATCATGTCTGCCCAGCAAACGTTACACCCTCCAGCTTCAACGGAGTTGTATGCTCGTTATTCTTTCTCAAAGCTTTCTTGATGGTTCATCCAATTTTTGGGGAATATTAATACAAGTAGCTGATTACATCCGGTCTTAACAAGTGATTAATTTTGGGATTTTAATGTTGTTAATCATTCCGGTCATCTGCAGAATTGTACTTTGGTTTTCAAAATTTTGGCACATTGATTCCTAAGAGAATACAGTCACTTTTTAATATGAGTTAAATGAAAAATTAACCCAAAAATCAGGATTAAAAATTACATGGCCAAATATGAAGGGATACAGTGCTGAAATTTCTTCTCCCAGAGATTGGTGAGCCTGTGGAATTCTCTGCCACAGAAAGACCAAAACATTGAATGCTTTCAAAGAGGAGATAGACAGTTCTGAAGTCCAAAGGGATCAAGGGGTATGGGGGACAAAGTGGCAACAGGAGACAGAGCTGGACGGTCAACCATGATCATATTGAATGGTGGAGCAGGCTTAAAGGACCGAATGGTCTATTCTTGCTCCTTTTTTTTTTAAATGTTTCTATGTTAATTACACTACGGCTTGAAAGGTTAAGATACAAGAACATATTGTGGACAAGGTCTTGTTTTTCCGAGTTCAGAGAGTGTTTGATTGGAAACATTTAACATGATTAAAAGGATATGAAAAGACAGAGATCCTGTTGGAGGATCCAGAACATAACATAATCTGCAAACTAGAGCTGGGCTAAATGAAAAACCAGGAAACACCCTCTCCTCCACACAACTAGCAGTGGAAACCTGAAATCCGTCTCTCCAAAAAGGCGGTGGAGATTAAATCAAACAAAATTTTCCAGACAGAGGTCAAGTAGGTTGTTGTTAGATAAAGGTTATGAAGGGATGTGAGACAAAGTCACGTTAAACAGAGTGAGGTGCTTTCTGTAGCTGAATAGGGAGATAGACTTTTGGGCCAAATAGCATAATCCTGTTCCCACTTAATGGATGCTTCCAAACCCATTCCTTTAAAGCAACCGTTTTAGGTCCTGTATTAGAGTCATAGAGATCATGCCAGTTAGCTCAGTTGACTGGATAACTGGCTTGTAATGCAGAATAACATCAACAGCATGAGTTCAATTCCCATACTGACTGAGGTTACCATGAAGGACCTTCCTCCTCAACCTCTCCTCTTGCCTGAGGTGTGATGACCATCAGGATAAACCACCACCAGTCATCTCTCTCTTATGGGACCAACCCTACAGTCTGGTAGGACTATGGTGACTTTTACAGCACAGAAAGGAACCCTTTAAGACCACTCTGGTCAAAAACCACCAGCTAACTATTCTAAACCCATTTTCCAACGCTTGGCCCATAACTTTCTGTGTCTTGGCATCGCAAGTGTGCATCAAAAATACTATTACTTAATGACCAAACTTAATCTACTAAATTCAGAAACAGTTTTATGCAACATATTGGTACATTCCAAAAACATTATAATGTCTGTTCAAACATTAACTGGTTACTAATTATCTCAGACCGATAGAATGATCAGACATAAGCATGTGAAAACATTAATGTTTGGGTGGGACATTATTCTGGAATTAATTGCAAGTTTTGATGAGAAAACAAGCATCTGAGTGTAGGAGTCATTACCAATGTTGATAAATCATTATGGTGAGTTCAGATCCAATACCATATAATGAAACACAGGCACAGGACCAGTCATGTGTCTCAAATCTCTTCCTGATCGTACACAATGGATTACTTTGAAGTTGGCTACTGTAAATCCACAAGCCAGCCGAAACCATCCATGCTCCACCTCATTTATCACTCCATGGTGACCTGTTTCATCCAACTCACAGCCACATTGACACTCCATATGTGCAAACTTCTGAGCAAGTTCTGCCAGCAAACATCTTTTTGAATCAAAGATGGAGTTACTGAGACCAGAATGGTCCTTGCTAAACACATTCAGAACAGGATAAGGCCTCTGCGCAGTCGATCCTCACTATGAATGCCCTCAGTACAAACCCTTTACACAAAGACTCAAAAAAAATGCACATAAACAGAGAAGTCTTGGCATGGAGAGAAAATGGGAATATGGCACTGAGATAGAGAATCAGCCATGATCATATTGAATGGTGGAGCAGACTGCAGCAGGTCATTTGGCCCTGATCACCAAGTGAGAAGGCGGTCACTTGGCTCTGGGAATTTGTGATTGATAAATAAGTGAATAAAAATTATTCTGAAGTTCAACCATTACAGCTAGAAAGTATGGATACCATTTTGTACATTGTTCCTTGAAAGTGGAGACACAGGTAGACAGCATAGAGAAGGCAGAGTTTGATACACTTGCCTTTATTGGTCAGTGCATTGAGTATAGGAGTTGGGAGGTCATGTTGCAGCTGTACAAGACATTGGTTAAGCCACTTTTGGAATACTGCATGCAATTCTGGTCTCCATTTTATAGGAAAGATGTTGTGAAACTTGAAAGGGCTCGGAAATGATTTACAAGGAAGTCAGAATTGGAAGGTTTGAGCTACAGGAAGAAGCTAAATAGGCTGGGGCTATTTTTCCTGCAGCGTCAGAGGCTGTGGGGTGACCTTTCAGAAGTTTATAAAATCATGAGGGCATGGATAGGGTGAACAGCCGAGGTCTTTTCCTTAGGGTGGGGGAATCCACTGCTAGAGGGTTTAAGGTGAGAGGGGAAAGATTTAAAATGGGGCCGAAGGGACAACTTTTTCACTCAGGGTGGTGCGTGTATGGAAAGCTGCCAGAGGAGGTAGTGGAGGCTGGTATAATTACAACATTTTAAAGACATCTAGATGGGTACATGAATAGGGAGGGTTTAAAGGGATATGGACCAAATGCTGGCAAATAGGACTAGATCAGTTTAGGATATCTGGCTGGCATGGACAAGTTGGGCTGAAGGGTCTGTATCCATGCTGTACAGCTCTGTGACTCTAAGTCCTGCAATCACAATGAAATAAATGATGGTTAATTAATTTTTCTAATTAACTTGGGAAGAATACTGTTGACGCCAAATGGGTAAGGGAATGTTCAGTAATTGGATAGGGCTTAGTGGAAGAGACTGACTAAAACGCACCTTCAATCTTTAAATACAACATTCCCAGGGTAGATCACCAATAATAATGAGGGAAAAATCAACATCTGAGCATTGACCGAAACAAATCAAATCAAAAGCTTCTTATTTATGAAGCACTTCTTCAGAGAGCATGGTGGGAGTTTGGAAGCACTTCCGCACTTGACTGATCAATTGCCAATTTCACATTTTGAGACTGATAGATTTGCATTAACCAATCTGATTGAGGGAAATGCAGCAAAGGCAGATATGTGGAATTAGATCACAGGTCAACCGTGTCCTCACTGAAATGTGAAATAGGTTCAGGTGGTTCAATGACCTCTTCCTGTTCTTGCACTCAGTTCCAGTGTGGTATTACTAGAGGTTATTACACACCTCTGGAGCAGGTGGGCCTTGAACCCAGGACATCTAGCTCACTGCAGGGACACTGCCACTGCACAAGAGCTCTTCAGGTTGGTATTAATTGATTTCAATTAGGGCAGTAATCAGGGCTCCATGAATGATCTCAGGAAGCAAGGATCAAGGGTAAAAATTTTCTATTGATCCCAAGTGTGTAGAATTGTGAATTGGTAATGTGAAAGTTGGGAGCGAACAACCTTATTCTAACCAAATATCATCCATCCCAATTTGGGTCATAAATTTGATTTGAAAGTAAGTCTTTAAGCTAACAAAAATCAACCTAAATAAACACTTCCCCTCAATAGGAGGATCAATGAACAAGAGGCATTGATTTTAAAGTAAGGGGCAGGAGGTTTAGAGGAGATGTGAAGAAAAATTTTTTCTACCCACAGGATGGTGAAAATCTGGAACTCACTGCCTATAAAGGCTGGGACAGGCAGAAACCCTCATAACATTGAAGAGGCTATGGGCCAAGTACTGGAAATAGGATTAGAATAGTTAGGTGGTTGTTTTTGAGCATGGGTTCGATGGGCTGAAGGGCCTTTTTCGGTGCTGTAAACCTCTATTACTCTACGACTCACAAGCTAAGAAAGGAGGAGTATAATATTTCATTTTCTCTGGTAATCCCGGTGCGTGTTACAGCATGCTACCGTTTAAAGTATAGTTACTATTATTTAGGCAAATTGAACAGTGTGCACACAGCAAGGTCCTGCAAACAGCAGTGATATCAGTGACCAATTAATCTACTTCAGTGTTTGCTGATGGATAAACATTGGCCAGAGCACACAGAGTTCCCCAAGACTTCACTGAATGGCGTCATTGGATTGTTTACAACCACCTGAGCGTGCAGATGGCAGCCTTTACTTAACACCTCATCTCAAATATGAAAGCTCAAACAATGCAACGTTCACTTTGTACTCTACTGAAAACATCAGTCTAGATTACATGCTCAGGTGCCTGTTGTGGAGTATGAACACTTGATCTCCTGACTCGAGGGGTTTGGACTCACCCATGCCATGCTACAACTTCAATAAACATATGCATACCCAAATTTAAAAGGCCGTTAGAAATCCCAAAGCAATGCACAGGTCCTGTTCATTTGTCTCATAATTTCAGACAACAGTGTCTGTCAAGAAGAAACTGCACTAATTTTGTCACTGGGATTCACAACTTTCATCCAAAGAGCTTTGTAGGATGACAGCATTAAGTCAAGATTCACTAATCTCCCAGTAAATTCACTTGGCACTACTGAGGTAGTTGTTTTACACACTAAAAACTTACCACCAATGTGAATTTCGTTTATTGGCAAAGTGGTTTCCTACAAGGTTTTAATTTTGTATTTTTATATCCAGAAGTGCTCTTAAATACAACTGAACGTTCTTTCCCTCCCCATTACCAAATCACCTGTAGAATGTATTTTTTCCCATCTATTAACCACCATCAGTTAAGTCATCAATGTTTCCAATTTGTTAATCCGTTAAGCGCAATGCAGAATATCAAAGGTGAGAGAGAGGTAGAGAAAGGGAAAGGGGTAGGGGTAGGGTGCTAATGCAAAATGGAGTTGGAAGGGATCTGCAAGATTTATTTTTTATATCCAGAAGTGCTCTTACCCATATCTGAACATTTTCTTTTCCCCATCACTAAATCACTTGTGTTATTTTTTAAAATCCATTAACCACCAGTAAATCACCTGTGTTTCCAACTGAGTAATTTATGTGCAAAGTCTGTCAAGGCCAATGGAAACCATAGAAGTAGGGGGAGGGGCATGGGGACTAGGTCAGAATGGAGCTGGAAGGGACCTGCAAGTTTTTAAACTGTTTGAAGTAACCTATCCAGATATATATCGATGCACCTCTGAGCAAAGTAGGAGTTGAACCCTGACCTCTGGCCTAGAGGTAAGGATACCACCACCGCACCCCAAGATATCCTTCCTGTAAAGTTTTATTTTTTTTTAAAACTGTTTTTCTAATCAACTTGTTCAGAGATGTTACTACACACTCTGGAGCAGATGGTTCTCTCAGCCCAGGGTAGGGACAGGACTTCTACACCACAAGAAGGCCCAAGTTTAACTTCAATTTATTTTCCTTTTTTCTAATCAATCTGTTCAAAATGGATACTACCACTGCACCACACAAGATCCTTCCTGTAAAGTTTTAATTTGTTTTTAAACCTGTTCAGAGATGTCAAGACACCTCCAGAGCACCTCTCAAACACAGATCTCTTGGTCCAGGCATAGGGACACTGCCATGATACCAGAACGGCCCTCTTTTTTCTCTTTTCATAGGGACCAATTGTGCCCATCACTTTCCCCAATCACCTGTGGTTATATTTTTACTTTTGTTTTGGTATATAGAGTGAGACAGAAAGAAAAACACCATGGTGAACATCCTAAATTATATATATTTTACAGCCACCAGGAGAAAACGAGAACCCTCTTTGGGCTTTCATTGATCGATTTCAGCTGGACCAATTAATAGTTTAACTAGAGGTTCAACTCAGTCTTCCTGGCCACTGTGTTCTCTGATGTTTTTTGTGGTTTGTCAAATAAATATTGTAGGAGCGCACAGGAGTCATAATGGGTGTAATTTTAACCCAGGCCAATCGAATAAGGTAGAAATGCAGCATTGCAAGTTATGGAGTATTCTCTAAATACTTCACTGTTGGGTAGTTTGATCTGTAATTTGTCTATGTATGCACAGGCTGGGTGTGTGAATTCAAACTCATGCATGGTACCAAATCTATTAAATTTTACTTACTGGAAGCTACTTGGGCAATATATGGATCAAAGATGCGTTCATGTGGACCCTGAGAAAATATAAAGAAGTGACATCTGACTGTCCTGCAAATCCACCTTCATGTTTTTAAAAAAAAAAAGTCAACAACAGATTCAGGAAAGAGTAAGATAGGGAGCAGTTTTGGGCCCTGTTTCTAGGGAAGAATGTGCTGGCGTTGGTGGGGGTCCAGAAGTGGTTTACAAGAACAATCCTGAGAATGAAGGGCCTTGTCATATGAGGAACTGTTGACAAGTCTGGGTCTGTACTCAGTGGAGTTTAGAAGGATGAAAAGGGTTGAAACCTAGAGAATACTGAGAGGCCTGGATAGAGTGGGTGTTTCCACTAGTAGGTGAGACTAGGACCTGGTGGCACAGCGCTCAGAGTGAAGGAATGGCCCTTTAGAATGGAGATAAGGAGGAATTTCTTCAGTCAAAGGGTGGTTAATCAGTCAAACTCACTGCTGGAGAAGCCTATGGAGGCCACATCACTGAGTGCAAGAGACAGACAGCTTCTTGATTAGTAAAGGGATCAAGGGTTACTGGGAGAAGACAGGAGAATGGGGTTGAGAAACATATCAGCCAGGATCGAATGGCAGTGCAGACTTGATGGGCCTAATGGCCTGATTCTGGTGACACACATCTTATAGGATTATGACACACCAGAAATTCAAATTTAGAACCTTTCCTGAAAACAGCCCGTCTAATCTCAGTATGGTCATGCACACCTCAAGCAAAAGGCAGATTAGGATGGCTCATAAGTAGATTAAAATTGATCCTGAAAAACAGAGTGTTGAATCATTGTCTCTCCAGCTGGATTTGTGATATGCTCATTGCACTTGTACATTTGGTGAGAATGCCCAGCTACTTCAAAGTTGTTCCTTGCGAATGGATAAGTTGCCTGCAAGAATAAACAAGTTCACCGACCTGTCTAATGGTTGACTTAAACATTTTTCAAACACAGGCAATCTGCTTGCCATAAGTATTTATGATTTAATCCACTAGGTCAGTTCAGGCATTAGGTAATAACTGGCTTATATTGTGGTTAATGAAGTAAATCACAGGTATTTTGTAATGGGAAGGTGCAGAGAATGTTTAGTTTTATCCCTTTATTTCCCATACCCTTTACTTCTACTTAGGAAGGTATATGAGGGGTGATGGTCAGATAGGAATGCTCACTTTGGGAGCTTAATGGGGAAGAAATGCAAGACTCTATACATTGAAAGATGATGAGAGGCATAGATAGAGAGGATAGTCAGAGACTTTTTCCCAGGGCCGAAATGACTATTACGAGGGGGCATAATTTTAAGGTGATTGGAGGAAGGTATAGGGGAGATGTCGGAGGTAGGTTCTTTACACAGAGAGTGGTGGGCGTGTGGAATGCACTGCCACTGGAATCCACTGGTAGTGGAATCAGATACCATAGAACATAGAACATAGAACATAGAACATAGAACATAGAACATAGAACATAGAACATAGAACAT
>NC_063358.1:4356593-4356730 GCF_021869965.1 Rhincodon typus
AACATAGAACATAGAACATAGAACATAGAACATAGAACATAGAACATTACAGCGCAGTACAGGCCCTTCGGCCCTCGATGTTGCGCCGACCTGTGAAACCAATCTGAAGCCCATCTAACCTAAACTATTCCATTATC
>NC_063358.1:4357230-4417651 GCF_021869965.1 Rhincodon typus
CACCCCTAAAGGGTATTAATGAATCAGTTGGGTTCTTTAAACAGCAATCGACAGTACTGTGATGCTCATCTGGAGCAAATTGGACTTGAACTAGGAGCTTCTGGCCCAAAGGTAGGGGAACTACCACTGTGCCACAAGGACCCTCGTTCCTCCATTCTAGATATTTTCTAATCACTCTGTTCGGAGATGATTGAACACACTATTGGAGAGAGTGGGATTTGAATGTAGGCCTCTGAACGTAGGCCTCCTGGATCAGAGGAAGGACATCACATCACCATTGAACCAGAAGCCCTTTACTTGGTTATAGCCCTACTTAAATTGTTGGAGCTCAGTAATTAGCATGTATAGTGTTGACTAAGTTTGCCATTTGTTTGAATTTTCACTGTGATCTCATTTGAGAGACTGAATTGTTTGCATGTTATGAGGACATGTTATTGAACTGCCTTGCTTTTAGTTGACTTTGGTATGGAACACTGACAGCTTCTCTTTCTAAGAGTGGTAAAGCAGATTATTTAAATGGAGATGGAGTGATTTAGGTGTCCTAATACAGGAATCTCAAAAAGTTAGTATTCACATACAGCAAATGATTAGGAAGGGCAAAAATATGTTGCTGTTTATTGGGAGGGAATTGGAGTAGAAAATAAGAGATGACTTTACAAGGTGTTGGTGAGACCACATCTGGAGTATAGTATACAGTCTTAGTCTCTTTATTTAATGAAAAACCTTTAGTGCATCAGATGCAAATGAGGGCATTCACTGCATTGATGCCCTTGCGTTGCATTATGAGGAAAAGTTGGCCTGTCTCCTCTGGAGTTTCGAAAAATGTCGGGTGATTTTACTGAAATGTGCAAGATTGTTAGGGGAGTCTTTGGAATGGTGGTCCTCGGAGCGGTGGAGGTATTCATTTGTACACTAACAATAGTCAACGAGTAAGCCCTTGAGTAACAGGGGAGTTGACAGTTTTGAGGTAGATGAGAAAGTGGAGGCCACAATCAGATTAGCCATGATGTCTCAGAATGGTGGAGCAGGCTTGAAGGAGCCGAATAGCCCAGTCCTTCTCCTTTATCAGTTTGTTTTTGTCAGCACTAAATATGTGAGCATTATTTTATACTTCACCGCGTTGGAACATACACAGTTCATTTTGATTCCCCCTGTACATTTGTACAACAGCATGCCATTATTATGACTCGGGGTGACTGTTAGCTGAGTTTGCTGGACAGCTGGTATGCAGTACAGAGTGATGTCAACAGTATTCTGTTCCTGCATCAGCAGAGGTTATCATGAAGGACTCTCTTTCTCAACCTCTCCTCTCACCTGATGTGGTGACCTCCAGGTTAAACTAGCACCAGTTGCCTCTCCCTAATGAGAGAGCAGCCCTATGGTCCTCTGGGACTATGGCAACTTTGTGACTTGATAACTTCTGGATGTTTGATTTGTTTACTTTGGGGTTTTTTTTGTTTCTTGAAGAATCTGCTGAAGACTGGCGAGAGTAGCTGGTCACTCGCCGAACTCATCCATGCTGTCGTTCTCCTCACGCATTACCATTCCCTGGCATCCTTCGTTCTAGGCTGTGGGATCAGGCCTGAGTTGGACCAGGACGGTGGCTTCACCTTCAGATCTCCCTCTCCACAAAGTTGTGACTCTGACAGTGCTAGTAACAGTGGGTCAGAAGAGACTGTTAATGGTGGTGCGGTAAGTACAGAGGTTTTCTTCTTTTAATGTGTAGTTTATGAATAGCTATACAGCAAGCAATGCATTAACAATACTTATGATGTTAGTTGGCAAGGATAAATCAAAACACATCTAAATGATTTCTTAATAACAACAGGCTTTTCTGCAGATTGTGAATTATTCCACTGAGCTTCGGTCTGTTGCGTATGTGCATTGGATGTATTCTGTAGTCATTTTGTTAGTTTTTTAATTTAAAAATTAATCTTGTGAATGAGAAGTTTTATTTCTGTTGATCTATTTATTTATTTGTGTATTGCTTCGAACTGTTGTGTGGAATAATTGCAGCAATCCTGTTTCTGTTCTGGCATTTCTTCATTAAGAATCAGGGGGTGAATTTACAGCAAATAGTACCTGAACTTATTTTTGTAATGGGCTTTCATCTCACATAAACATTTTTCTGAATGTGTTTCAGAGTAGAGATGATTTACACGAGCTGGAGGTTCTAATAGAGAAAATGAAACTGCTGCAGGAAGGCAGACAGGATGAGGAAGCGAGCCAGGAGGAGATGGCAACGCGATTTGAAAAGGAGAAGAGGGAAAGTTTGCTGGTTGCACCTACAGGTTAATCACCCAGCTTGCTGCTCTGATTCAAACAAATGAGTGAGAATTTTCCTTGTATTCAGGAAAATAAAACACTTCTCCTTTCCCAGCAGATGATAATGAATCGCTCTCTCTGACCAATTTATCATGCTTTGTTGAAGATGCAGATTTTGGGTACAAGGATTTTAGCAGGCGTGGGGAGCAGACTCCTCCAACGTTCCGGGCTCAGGTAATTCAATGTTCTGTCAGAAACGATGAACTCTGAGAGGATTCTGAACTGCAGAGACAAAAGGTCCTAAATGTTGGTTAGTTAGCACTAAAGGTTGTGTTTTCTTCACTTGTTGAATTGGTAGAGCAAGCATGATGAAGCCATGTATAGAAATGGTTCTAGGGTCTGAAATGAGTTGTGTGCAAATCAGATTTCAGTTTTATGCTAATTGGATGAGATAGGAATTTTACACAGAGTAACTCCCCTGCTGCCTGTCCATCATTGACAAGGTACAATCAAGAGTGTGATGGAATACTCCCATTGCCTGGATGGATATAGCTCTAACAACACTCAAAGCTTGATATCATCCAGGAAAAAGAAGCTGCTTGATTGGCACCACATCCATGACCTTCACCGCTCACTCTCTCCATCACTAATGTTCAGTGGCAGCAGTGTGTAATGTGCCAAATGCACTGCAGTAACTTGTCAAAGCTCTCTTGATGGAATCCTCCAAACCCATGACCTCTACGAGCTAGAAGGACAAGGCAACATATACATGGGAACTCCAGCAGCTGTAAGTTGCCCTCCAAACCACGCACCATCCAGACTTGGAAACAGTAGCAGCTTAGGAACAGATCCCTGTTCCTTCACCATCGCTGGGTCAGAACCCTGGAACTCTCAGCGCTGTGGATGTCCCTACACCCCAAGGACTGCGGCAGTTCACCACCACCGCCTTCTCCAGGGCGACTAGGGATGGGCAATAAAGGCTGGCTGCATCCTGTAACTAAATCATCTTTTTAATAAAAAGACCAAAATTAACTTCTCTAGACTCAACAAATTAACTAGTGTTTGTTTTAGTTCCTGCTCCCTGTCCAGAGGAAGTTCTGTCTTGTGTTGATTTTTGTTCTCTCCTCCACACTCTCTCTATCACGAGCAGTATCCCCAGGGGATGAGTGGGGGTTGGGGTCAGCTAAAAAATATTATGTGTTGGTTATAAAAGTATCTCTGGGATCTTTGAGACTCTTAATTATTTTATTCGTTTTTTTTTGATCTGTATTCACATGTTATGTATATCCTGACAGGATTACTCCTGGGAAGATCATGGCTACTCTCTGATTAACCGGCTGTACCCTGAGGTCGGGCAGCTCTTGGATGAGAAGTTTCAAGTTGTGTACAATTTAACCTATAACACCATGGCCATGCACTGTGATGTCGACACCTCCATGTTGAGACGAGCCATTTGGAATTACATTCACTGTGTCTTTGGCATAAGGTATGTTGCTGTGTAATTTGAGAAGGATGTTCTAACTTGAAAGCTGTTCAATTTTCATACATTTTGTTTTTCTTTTTGGCTAAGATATGATGACTATGATTATGGAGAGGTCAACCAGCTTCTGGAGCGCAACTTGAAAATTTATATAAAAACTGTTGCCTGCTATCCCGAGAAAACGACCAAGAGAATGTATATAGGTTTCTGGAGACACTTCCGACATTCAGAAAAGGTTTGTTTCTCCCCATAAACAATGTTATCTTTTCACTTTTAGCTTGAATTCTGATTGCAAGGCTAGTTAGAGCATCAGTAGTTATGCAAAATTGTCCCATCGTCTGATGCTAAATCTAAGAGACTTAATGAAAAATGACATGGTTTAACTAAACCTGTTGTCAAGTTTTTTTAATCTACCCCTGTGCTTTACAGACGAGAGTTAGTGATGGACCTTATTACGGCCCCACAACTGGACTCTTTAAAATTATGAGAGCACCAGGGCTTAGTGCTTTTGATTGTCCCCTTCTACTTATTTTTATTTCCTTTTGTATATTTTTTTCTCTTTTTTTTGAAAGCACTGGAATGTTTCACCTGTATTTCTATCCTCTAATTCTTTTGCAAATGTCACAATAGAAGCCATTTTTTAAAAAACCATTTCTTTCCTTAATTTTAGGTGCATATAAACCTGCTCCTTCTCGAAGCCAGAATGCAAGCTGCACTCCTGTATGCATTGAGAGCTATCACACGCTACATGACATGATTCTGTCAACGCTTTCAGGACTGGCCCCATTCGAAAGCATCTATTGACCTGCTTCACCTGAAGTGAGCAGCAGTGTGCAATGAGCAGATTCCTGATATTTGACATTCATCTTTTTAGAGTAAAATTTCCAAATATGTTTTTTTGGGGGAAGAATTTCAGTATTCCTTTCGCTGTGTTCAATACATGGTGAATTATAGAAAAAGGTTTGAAACGTTGGGTTTAAACCAGATGCATATAAATGTTCTATTTGCACCTCATGGGTGTTAATGCTAGAGAAGTAAAAGCTTGAATGTATTGTATTGAATTTAAACTGTGAACCTGGCTGCGCTGTCACAGCACAGACTGTTGTATGTGTGTATGTTGACACTTCTCACTGATCTCGTATTTATTTATGTTGTCACAAATCGATTTTCTTTTCTGAGCTTTTGTTTTGCATAGTATCATCTGTCATACACTGGTAATGTACTGCAAGACCAAAGGTGACTTTAGACTAGAATGTTCACTTTCAGCATGTCTTCATTTTGGAATGGGCAGTTTACTTTTGGGAAAAAAAATGCCAAGTTTGAAATTCTCTTCAAGGAACCATTAGCCCAGTTTTAAGTCTTTTCCCTAAACTCTTAAATTGATGGCTGTTTTGCAGGATTATCGAAACAAAGCTGTTGTTTAGCCCAGGAAACACATTAAACCAGAACAAATTCGCAAAAGCGTATTTCTTGCAGCATTTAAATCTTTTCATTGCCCTGCTATTATTATGACAGTGTAGAAAGTGTCACCAGTGGTGACGCTTTTAACAGCAGCAGTGAAATTAGGTAAATATGATGCTGTTACCTTATCTCATTGCTTTTCTAACATTGCCCACGTGTTATCTACATGGTCACCCATGATAAACCTGTGGTATTGAAATACATTTTTCTTGGATTCAGTGTAGCAGGTTCCTTTTTAATCAATGATTATTAGTGCTCCAAAAAGTTGAGTTAAAAAAAGTCAATATTTTGGAAAATACACATCCTTGTAAAGAATTGTTGATGCCTTGATTTGCACATGCCTTCCTCTGTGAAACGTACTTTTTTGTTTCTGATTTTTGCACAAAGCATTTTCTAAGCATCTGGATGCATTTTGTTACTGCACTAAACAGTTTTTCTGCTGTTAATGTTTTTACACGTTGATAAACTAGAATTACCATTTTTTGTAAGGAGTAGAATTTATTTCTTGCGAGCCAACACCAATATAAGATGTGATACTTTTCTTGTAACAAAGTTCTGTACAGTAGTGGGAGAAAATCTTTATTCAGCATCACATCTGAGCAAAGTTTTCTTTTGCCCCTGAAATATACTGGCTTCTTTGCAGAGCAGATAGATCCAGCACTCAACTCTGTTTTGTTTGCTCAGTGAGTTCTTTCTTGGTCTTTTGAAATGAAGCTATAATCATTTGTAAATGCAATGCCTCTTACGTTATCCATAGCATTAGAAGATTCCCTGGCAGAGTGCAGTGGGAAGTGACTGATGCAGAGATCCAACATGTACGGTGAAGTTACCACCTGATGTCCTTAAGTGTGGAGTCACCTAGTTTACATGGAAATATTCTGCATCATTAACACTCGGCTTTATTTTATGTGGTGGGAAGTTATTTAAATAGTGGGGAAAAATGATGCCCGACAAACTGGATGGTTTGAAATATTGCGCCATGTTTCAAATATATACTTTGTTGGTGGGTATTTATACACCAGTGATTGAACACTAAAGTTATTAGCTCGCCCAGTAACTCATCGCAGTTGTGTGAATTTGTTCAAAGGTTTCCTACGAAGCCTCGGTCAGTTTCAGCAGCATCTTGGGAGGAAAGGGGAGGGTAGAATGAATAAAGATGTCTGGTTTGTACATGTTATGGCCTGTTAGCCAAACAGTCTGCCAGAATTCTGGGTTGGGATGGTCATGCACTCATTTTCTTAGCTGTAGGGTTAGGTTTTAAAAAAAACACAGCACAGTCCAAAGGATGAAAGTAATGACAGTATGTTCAGTGTAAAATGAACCATCTGTGCGATTTCAATAAACTTTTTTTGTAATCACAAGCTCAAATGAGCAAGTACCTATTTACCAACACGCTGGAATAGCTATTTAGATGTTCCTAGTCGCATGAAAGTCGTCGTACTTCTCTTTTTTAAAAAAAAATCCTTTTAAAGTCAACAAGGATTGATGCCTATTTGTGACATAGCATTGAATATGTTTTGTAGATAGTGTCTGAGAATGCACTGAGCTTTAATACACTCCCTTGTTCCTCAGATATTAGAACTCCTAAGTAAGATGCAGGTAAAATCAATTTTTGGAAGTGTCTACATTTGAGACATCCTCTGCACTGATGTACTGAACTATTTTAGTTTATAATGGACAGCGAAGTTAACTAATTTGATGCATTGCTGATTTCCATTACCTTGCTGTCCCTCAGAAACTCTACAGCATATTTAACTCTTCTTTCCCCTCGTTCAGTTTTATGCTGGTTTTGACCTCCAGTGGTATAACATTTAAATTTGCGAGCATTTGAAAATAGCTGGAAACTTGCAACAAATTTTACAGGCAATTCTCTTGGATTTGTGTCACTGAGGATGTTGCATTTGTGGAAGCTAAACATAGCTTGATTCTGTCCATGGGTGACTGACCTGGGTTATATTTTTCTGCTGGCTTCCAATGTACAAGCAGGACTTGGGAGAAAATGTAACAGACTTCAGAAACCTATGTTGAACTTACTAAGCTGTTTATTGACTGACTTAATTTCATCTTGGGAGTTTTAGAAGTTGTAAACCACTTTTGACTTGATTTCTGAAAATAAAGATACTTTTTACAAAATGTCTGTTTTTGTTGCACTGTGAATATTTTTGGATTACTGATTTGCATAAATAAGTTTGTATTTATGCATCCTCAAGATGTGCCAGATTTGTTTTGTGGCCAAGTGTTGTCACTTTTTTATGTCAACCAACATAGGCAGCCAGTTTCTACAAAAGCAAATCTCATTCAGAAGTCTCTGTCACCGTGTCCTGTCAGAATGATTTGTTTCAAGAATTGTCTGTTGAACTGGACAATGAGAGTTTGATTTAACATAGGCCTGCTAGGAGCAGCGAGAAGAGCCAGTAAAACTTGGAAATATCTGCTTTTAAAAAAAAAACAAAAGAATTGCGGATGCTGGAAATCTGAAACAAAAACAGAAATTGCTGGAAAAGCTCAGCAGGTCTGTGGAGGGAGATCAGAATTAACGTTTCAGGACCAGACCCTTCCTCAGCACTGTTGGTCGGTATGAAAATGTTGGTTTAATGCAGAAGATAGGGTAGGGGAGGGGGTAAGGAGTAAATTATAGTTGGAGATAGAGCCTATAGAGAGAGAAGAACAGTTGGACAAAGGAGTGGATAACAATCAGCCTTGGAGAATAGTTACTAATGGGGACTATTAGTGGCCAACAGTGGGTGGTGTAGAATAGCAGGTCATGTCATAACAAGACCTGGTGTTTTTGAGGGGATAGGGTCAGGGATGGGGGTTGTTGGATTAAGGACATGGGAGAAATATCTGCTACTGGTGCAAATTGGTCTTGGTTATCTTAAAACACGCTCTGGTTTGAACCACCACTAGTCATTTCCAACTGTTAGTTTCTGCTTTTGAGGGGTGCCCATGAGCTCTGTCTCCCATTCAGTAAGATCAAGGTTGACTTACCACAGCACCATTTTCTCACATGCTCCCAAAAATGCTATTTTTCCATATCCAAAGATGACTTTGTTTTTATCTATAAGTCTATCTTTCTGTCTCGAATGTACTCAAAATCTGAGCCTCCAAGCCCTCTCAGATTAGAGAATTCCAGAGATTCACTATCCTCAGTAAGGAAATTACTTCTGTCCATCCAAAATGGCCTATTCCTTATGCTAAGACTGTGCCCCCAGGTTCTAGACAGCCCAAGGGAAATATTGTGCGTTTGTTGTCAGGCCCTGTAGGAATTGTGTAGGTTTCCAAGAGTGTCCTCAGCTTTCTTAATAAGAGGCATAGAGTACGAGAGAAAGGAGGCAAAGTTGAATTGGTATAAGACACCGTTAAATGTAGGACCATGGGACATGCATTCAAACAGATCTTGGCTGCAGATACATGGTTCCTTAAGTGGTGTACCAGAGGATGTGAAGGTGTGTGGCACGCTTGCCTTCATGTGTCAGAACATTGAGTACAGGAGTTGGGGTGTCATGTTATGGCTGTACAGGATGCATTTGGAGTGCTGACCACCATTCTGTTTGGCCTGCTTTGGAAGGATGTTATTAAACTGAAAAGGGTTCAAAAAACGATTTACAAGGATGTTACTGAAACTGGAAGGCTTGAGTTATAAGGAGAGGCTGGATAGGCTGAAACTTTTTTTTCCCCCCCCTGTAGCTTCGGAGGCTGAGGGGTGATCTTTTTTATAGAGGTTTATAAAATCCTGAGGGGAATGAGAGGTCAGCTGAGAATCTCAATTGCTATGGCATGTGAGGAGGTAATTTAGCCCATTGCACTTACACTGGTTCCATTACACAGTGCCAATCTCCTCTTTCCCACCCATATACCCCTGCACACAATTTCTACCCAAATAACCATCCAGTACCCTCTTGAATGTCTCAGCTGAACCTGCCTCCACCACATAAGATAAATAGCAAAGGTCTTTTCCCCAGGTTAGAGGAATCCCAAACTAGACAGCATACGTTTAAAGTGAGAGGAGAAAGATTCAAAAGGGAGCTAATGGATAACTTTTTCTCTCTACAGGTGGTGTGAATATGGAACAAGCTGCCAGAGGCAATGGTAGAGGCAGGTACAAATACAATGAAAGACTTTTGGACAGATAGTTGGATAGGAAAGGTTTAGAGGGATATGGACCAAATGCAGGCGAATGGGATGAGCTCAGTTTAGGAAACCTGGTTGGCATAGGCAAGTTGGGCTGAAGGGCCTGTTCCCGTGCAGAGGGCATAGATTTAAAGTGATGTGCAAAAAAAAAAGCAAGGGTGCTACGCGAAGAAACTTTTTCATTCGGTGAGTAGGGTCTGGAATGCACTGCCTGGTAATGTGGTGGAGGCATTCAAGAGGGTACTAGTTGACTATTTGGATAGAAATGGTTCTGTAGGCATATGAGGTGGCAGAGGGGAAAGAAGGAGATTGACACTGGGTAATGGAACTTGTGCAGGTATGTTGGGCTGAATGGCCTCCTTACATGGTATAGCAATTGACATTCTCAGCTGACCTCATTCCTCTCCAGTCTAGAGTACAAACCCGCTCTCCTCACTGTACAGTCCAGCCACGCTAATGCACTTTGTGAGTTATTTCTAGTTGGTATTAATACAGTTCCACAGAACCCAATACTAGCATTCTTAAAATACTGTAATTGTGGGTCAGGAGCTTTCATTGATATAGCAGCATGAGTGAATGCCCCATTGTACCTCTTAAGAGTGTGATGTGATATTGAGCAACGTAAAGAGATATTGGGGGAATAGCCAGATGTTTGATCAGGTAGGTTTTTAAGATTCTAAAAACAAAATACTGCAGATGCTAGAAATCTGAAAAGAATACAGACTGAGTTTCTCCAGCATTTTTGATGTAGGAATTAAAGATTGCCTTAGAGGAAGGAGAGGGGTTTAGGTTTAGGGGATCTCGAGTGGACGTTTGAGGCAGACACAGGCATGGCACCCAAAAATGTCATTGAATGTGGAATAGGTGAGAGGCCAGAATTAGAGGATGTAGATAAGGGTTGTGGGACTGGAGGCGATGATCGCTATTTTAAAATGATTGTCCTGGTTTCCATGTCCCTGCATGAGATAGGGAAGGACAGAGTCATGAGGGACTTGAAAACTAGGATGAGAGTTTTAAAATCGAGGTGTTTCCTAACCAGGAACCTCTGTAGGTCAGTGAGCTCAGGATGTGGGTGTTCACTTATGTTGGCATTTCCCTCTTTTTCCATTGTCTCCTCAGTATTCCAGGATGTTGCTTCTTTATCTGCATATGTACAGGATGGCCTGGTTTTGGCCTTTCAGTGTTCGTCTTAGTGCCGTTCAAAATTGTGAAAGCCTATTCACTCTGTGCATAAGATAATCTGGGTGGCTTAAAGCTGTTGTGTGAATTGTAGATGTCACTGAATGGAGAATTGTGAACAGTTTCCAAACTGGGAATGTGTGCTGGGTTCTGCCATATGGCGGGACCCAGAGGGGAGGGCCAAGTCAGGGACCTACAGTGTGTACCATGTGAACAAGTTTGTCAACGTTTCAGCACTGTTCCTGTACCTGTACGAGCTGTATGCTGCCTGACAATCTCCTATTTTCCTCATTCCTATTCTGACCAAGAAAGTCCTTCAAAACAGGTTTGGATTTAAACAGCATCCTATGTAAATTGATGACGAGCGGACACCATCGCCCAGTTTGCCAAGTATATTCATTGTACATGCATTAAGTTATTCTTTTAAAATCCTTATGTTGTGGACATGGAGTATGTGTTCTATAAATCACAGAGGTCTACAGCTGTCAAAATTTTCAAATCCCATTTCCTAACTCTTGGCCCATAGCCTTGCATGCCTTGGCATCACAAACTAACGGCTAAATGCATATTAAACATTATAAGGGTTTTTGCCTCTTGCAACCAGGGAGTTCTAGATTCCCAACACGCTCACAAGTGGGGGAAAAGAATTCCTTCCATCTCTTCTAAACCTCCTGCCTCTTACCTTAAACCTCTGCCAGTGGTCATGAGGGGTCAAAGTTTTATCTACCCTTTGTATGCACTTTATAATTTAATACATATCAATCATATCCACTCTTGGTCTCCTCTGCTCCAATGAAAACCACCCTAAGTCTGTCCAATCTCTCTTTGTAGCAAACCCTCCAGTCCAGGCAATATCCTGGTAAATCTCATCTGCATCCTCTTCAACACAAACACACCCCTCCTATAGTTGAACACCTTGGATCGTGGTTTACCTGAACCACATTAGAATAAAGTAGAGATAGTAGGAACTGCAGATGCTGGAGAATCCGAGACAACAAGGTGCAGGGCTGGATGAACACAGCAGGCCAAGCAGCATCATAGGAGCAGAAAGGCTGACGTTTCGGGCCTAGACCCTTCATCAGAAAAGGGGGAGGGGAAGGGGGTTCTGAAATAAGTAGGGAGAGACTGGGAAGCGGATAGAAGATGGATAGAGGAGAGGGTAGGTGGAGAGGAAACAAACAGGTCGAAGAGGCGGGGATGGGGCCAGTAAAGGTGAGTGTAGGTGGGGAGTTAGGAAGGGGATAGGTCAGTCCAGGGAGGACGGACAGGTCAAGGGGGTGGAATGAGGTTGGTCGGTAGGGGATGGAGGTGCGGCTTGAGGTGGGAGGAGGGGATAGGTGGGAGGAAGAACAGGTTAGGGAGGCAGGGACGAGCTGGACTGGTTTTGGGATGCGGTGGGGGAGGGGAGATTTTGAAACTCGCTCGGTTCGCAAGCTTTGCAGAACACCTACGCTCGGTTCGCAAGCTTTGCAGAACACCTACGCTCGGTTCGCAATAAACAACTGCACCTCCCAGTCGCGAACCATTTCAACTCCCCCTCCTATTCCTCTGACGACATGTCCATCCTGGGCCTCCTGCAGTGCCACAACGATGCCACCCGAAGGTTGCAGGAACAGCAACTCATATTCCGCTTGGGAACCCTGCAGCCCAATGGTATCAATGTGGATTTCACAAGTTTCAAAATCTCCCCTCCCCCTACCGCATCCCAAAACCAGTCCAGCTCGTCCCTGCCTCCCTAACCTGTTCTTCCTCCCACCTATCCCCTCCTCCCACCTCAAGCCGCACCTCCATCCCCTACCGACCAACCTCATCCCACCCCCTTGACCTGTCCGTCCTCCCTGGACTGACCTATCCCCTTCCTAACTCCCCACCTACACTCACCTTTCCTGGCCCCATCCCCGCCTCTTCGACCTGTTTGTTTCTTCTCCACCTATCCTCTCCTCTATCCCTCTTCTATCCGCCTCCCACTCTCTCCCTATTTATTTCAAAACCCCCTTCCCCTCCCCCTTTTCTGATGAAGGGTCTAGGCCCGAAACGTCAGCCTCTCTGCTCCTATGATGCTGCTTGGCCTGCTGTGTTCATCCAGCCCTGCACCTTGTTGTTTAGAATAAAGTACCCTGTTCTCATATTGCAAGTTGTAATGGAAGTTTACTTCAGAGGAAATGGACCAAAACTTATACAGCCCAGTGAGTAGTCAACAGCACATGTTATTGTAGGGTGCTGTGGCTTTGAATATTCCTGATCAAAGATGGACTTTTGCAGGAAATGGCTGAGTATATTTATAAAAGGAATCATGACAAAGGACATGGATCATGATAACTGTCACAATTTATTTCCTGCTGCCCCATGAAAATGCCTAAACTCTGTAAAACAGGTTTGAATTAGTGAGCATTAGGAAAGGTATGAATAAATAAGGGGTGATCAAAATGAATTTGGAAAGGGCAGGTTAGAACATAGGAACGGGAGGAGGTCAATTAGTCACGAACCTGTTCTGTTGACGTTCAATGAGATTATGGTTGAATTGCAACCCAACTCTACCCAAATGATTTATTAGCTCAATCAACAAAAATCAATCTTGGATTTAATAACTGACCCGGTGTCAATGGCTCTGCTTGGAAGAACATTACATATTTCTGCAACCCTTTTTTTGGAGGTTTCCTAATTTCACTCCTAAAGAGTCTTTTTTTATTCCCTAGTCTTAGACTTCAAAAGCAATAGAAGTAGTTTCTCTATATCCGCCCTATCTGTTCCACTTAATATCTTAGAAACTTTATATCACCCTTTCACTGTCTAAATCTAGGACATACACTCTAAAAATATATGCAATAAAAGAAAAAAACTTTGGATGCTAGAGATCTGAAATAAGAACGAAGCACTGGAGAAACTTAGCAGTATCTGTGGTAGAGGTTGTCTGAAATGTTTCTATTTAAACTTTCAGCCCTGAAATGTTGAAAGAAAAAGGGGGTTAGTTCACTCAGTTGGCCGCACGGCTGGTCTATAGTGCAGTGTGATACCAGCAGCGCGGGTTCAATTCCCACACCAGCTGAGGTTACGATGAAGGACTCTCCTTCTCAACCTCTCCCCTCACCTGAGATGGGAGTGACCCTCAGGTTAAACCATCACCAGTCATCTCTCTTTAATGAGAGAGCAGCCCTATGGTCTGGAAAGACCATAGCAGTGTTTTATAAAAGAAAAATAAAGCCAGATGAGTGGGGTAAAGTGTCTTTTATCAATTTTGGAATTTGAATTATTTCAAAATGAGTCGCAGATGGGACTGAAATACATTTGGACTGTTACCTGAGTCCAAGAACACACATGATTGCAGTCAAGTGCCTGGGATTGTTAATGGAAAAAAAAGTAATATTGTTGGGTTTATCACAGAGAAATCACATTAAGGCAATTCAGTTTGTTTCCATTTCAGAGGAGAGAACTCAGCATTTAGGCAGAAGACAGTAGGTTTTCCCCCAGAAGGAGAACAGAGTTTAATTCAGGGGAACCAGCCACTTCAGCAAAAAAAATTCTAGTCTGAGGAGTTTCCAAGCCTTGAGCGTTTGTATCAAAGTCTTCACTTTGTCCAAACTGAACGTTTAAGCTTTCAGAATTGTCAAACATTTATATTTGCAAACCTCGACAGGAATCATAAAATTGTCCCCATAGACCACGGGAAAGAAACTGGAAGAAGTCATTTAAGTAGAAACTTGAGATTGGAAAATCATTTCTTTGGACTTTATAAAGGATAGAGTCAGGAAACAGGTTGAAATTTGGTTTGACATTTATGTTAAGATCTTTCTAAACTGTCTTCCACATCACTTGATTTTTTAATCTACTTTGTGTAATACAGTTCCTGCACAACATTGCATTATAAGAAATTGTGCAATAGAAATCATGGGACCTATGGGAAAAGTGGGGTTAGGGGCAGACCACCAAAAAATGCCACACAAAATCACTCACAAATCACTCAAAAACCTAACACAAAGGATAGTACAGTTTGAATAAATGTTTAATTCATATCTGAAAATAGTATAAAAGTAAATTTAATATCATACCTCAAAAAATGTCAAGAAAACTTGATAGGGGAGGAGGTTTTGAGGTTGCTCTATTGTTAATACAGGGGCTAAGGGTCATCATCATCATCATCACCTTCAGGTGCAGTTGTGGTTGCAGGGTTAGGGTGAAAATAATTAATCCAGATGTGGGCAGCTGTTCATTGTCTTCTTACTGTTTCTTGAGGGTTGGCTTAATTAGGACAACCAGTTTTTGCTGCTTTGGCCTTTTTCTTCTTTCATAAAGAAGCTGTTCATAGGGTGCCAAATAAGATCTTATTCCACAACCTGCTACCCTGCTGCGTTCTGCACAATAATCATTGTCCAATAAGAGCTGCAACTGCTTCTCAATTTCCCTTAGGATAGAAGACAAAACAGAAGTGGAAAGCTCTTGTGGTGCTGCATCCTGGACTTCATCTTCTTCATCTCCAGCTTCCACTTCCCCCTCAGTGACAAGTTGTTGTAGATGAGCTATAGAGAACTCTTCACAGTGGGACTCAAGCAGCTCTTCAACATCCTCACTCTCCACATCTTCAAATCCAACCTACTTTGCAAGATCAATACATTGTTCTTTGATTCTTGGGAGCTCCTCTGACATTATGAAAAGCATAGCATTTCTTAAAACCAGCAAACCAGCCACTGCTAGCCCTAAAGGCAGGCACATCTGCAGGTTTTTCAGCGTTTTCTGTTAGATCTTCATAAATTGATAAGGTTTTCTCTTTTATGGTGAGAAAGTTGGTCCCAGATCGCTTTTTCGTTTGACCTTCTATCCACACATTTAGAAACTGCTTCATGTCCTCAAGTTCCTTTGTCTGTGACCTCACAGCTTTGCTAGCACTCAGACTTGTTCCAGCAATACAGTTTGCTTTAATCTTTTCTGTATTGTCTCTGTTGGTGTGTAGGGTAGACTCCTTTATTCCTGTTATGCGAACTATATCACATGTTCTCTCACTGTGTTCAAAACGCTTTATAACATCTATCTTCTCCTCCAGTGTTATAGCTTTTCTTTTACATTCACTACTCACAATATTATCACCAAGACACTTCTAGCTAACATTCTTGTCACTTTATCTTCACATTTTTGTGGGTAACACGGCATAATTTGCAAAAAAATTCCCGAAAATCACAGAGCACTGTATCTCTCAAAGAAAACGCGTCACGACAAAGCTTGCGAAACAATCATGTGATGTTGACAAAATAAAACCCTAAAGAACTATGGATGCTGTAAATCAGGAACAAAAACAAAATTGCTGGAAAAGCTCAGCAGGTCTGGCAGCATCTGCCAGAAGGAAAAAACAGAGTTAACGTTTCGGGTCTAGTGACCCTTCCTCAGAACAGATGGTGGCTGGGAAAATGTTGGTTTATATGCAGAAAAAAGGGGAGGGGGATGGGGTAGGGAGTAGATGATAGGATAAAGCCGAAAGAGAGACATGAGCAGTTGGACAGACAAAGATTTGATAACGATCAGGCTGGGAGGGTGAATAGTTGTTAATTGGGACTGTTAGAAACTCATAATAGGGGGTGTGTAATGGCAGGCTATGTGGTGACAAGGCCTGGTGTGTGGGGACATGGGAGAGTTTAGGCCCTAAAATTATTGAACTCAATATTGAGTCCAGAGAGTGCAGGGTCCCCAAGTGGTAAATGAGGTGTTATTCTTCTAGCTTGCATTGAGCTTCTCTAGAACTTTGCAGCAAGCCAGAGACAGAGATGTTGGCCAGGGAACAGGGTGGTGTGTTAAAGTGGCAGGCAACAGGTAGTTCAGGGCCTTTTTTGCGAGCAGAACATAGAAGTTCTGCGAACTGGTCACCTAGTCTACGCTTCGTTTCCCCAGTGTAGAGGAGACCACATTGTGAGAAGCGAATGCAGTAGGCTAGATTCTGGATAGTGCAGGTGAAGTGTTGCTTCACCTAGAAGGTATGTTTGGGCCCTTGGATACTGGGGAGGGAGGAGATAAATGGGCAGGTGTTGCACCTTCGCCGGTTACAGGGTCAGGTGCCGTGGGGCTGTGGGGAGGTGTTGGGGTGAAGGAAGTGTGGACCAGGGTGTCCCGGAGGGAACGGTCCCTGTGGAAGTTGGACAAGGGAGGGGAGGGGAATATGTGTCTGGTGGTGGCATCTTGCTGGAGGTGGCAGAAATGGCACCTGATGATCTTCTGGATGTGGATGCTGGTGGGATGATAGGTAAGGACAAGGGGAACCCTATCGCTGTTGCGCGAGGGAAGAGAAGGGGTGAGGGCGGAAGTATGGGCGATGGGTCGGACCCGGTTGAGGGCCCTGTCGACCACGGAGCTGGGGAATCCTCAATTGATGAAGAAGGTGGTCATTTTGAGGCTCCCTTGTTGAAGTTGGCCTCATCTGAACATACATGACGGAGACAGAGGAACTGAGGGAATGGGATGGAGTCTTTACAGGAAGTGGGGTGTGAGGATGTATAGTCCAGGTAGCTGTGGGAGTCAGTGGGTTTGTAATGGATATTAGTGGCCAGTCTATCCCCAGAAATGGAAACAGAAATGTCGAGGAAGGGAAGGGAGGAGTCAGAGATAGACCAGGTGAAAGTGAGGGCAGGGTGGAAATTGGAAGTGAAATTGATAAAGTTTTCCAATTCCGGATGAGAGAGGGAAGCAGCACCGATGCTATCATCGATGTATCGGAGAAAGAGTTGTGGGTGGGGGCCGGAATAGGACTGGAACAAGGAATGTTCCATGTACCCCACGAAAAGACAGACATAACTAGGGCCCATGCAGGTACCCATGGCCACCCATCTTACCTGAAGAAAATGAGAGGAGTTAAAAGAGAAGTAGTTGAGGGTGAGGACGAGCTTGGCCAAGCAGAGGGTGGTGGTGTTTGGGAATGGTTCAGGTCTTTGCGCCAGGAAGATGTGGAGAGTCCTAAGACCCTCCTGGTGCGGAATGTCCATGTAAATGGATTGCATGTCCATAGTAAAGAGGAGGCGGCTGGAGCCGGTAAACTGGAAGTTTTGAAACCAGCGTAAGGCGTCAGATGAATCACAGATGTATGTGGGTAGGGATTGGACCAGGGGAGAGAAGACTGAGTCAAAGTAGGAAGAGATAAGTTCTGTGGTGTTAGGAGCAGGCTGAAACAATGGGTCTGCCTGGACAGTCCTGTTTGTAGATTTTTGGGAGGAGGAAGAAGCGAGCTGTGTGGGAATGGGTGACTATCAGCTTGGAAGTAGAGGGGGGAAGATCGCCAGACGAAATGAGATCAGTTACCATAGCAGATACAATGGACTGATGTTCCATGGTGGGTTCATGGTCCAGGGGAAGGTAGGAGGACGTATTTGAGAGCTGGCGCTTAGCCTCTGCAAGGTAGAGGTCAGTACGCCAGGCTACAACAGCACCACCCTTATTGGCAGGCTTAATAATAACATCAGGGTTAGATCTGAGAGCATGGTGTGCAGTCAGTTCAGAGGGAGATAGGTTGGATTTAGTGAGAGGGGCAGTGAAATTGAGGCGACTGATTGATGTTGACACGTGCTCCTCTGCGCACCGATGGAATCATGTTATAGCCAACACAAATTGGCGTTTTAGAAATAGCATTCCCCTATTCGTCAGTCACGTTATCGCCAATTCTCGTTGCTGGAAAGCACATTATAACAGAACCGACAGTAAATTTATGTCCTGTTGTTAGAAAAAAAACTGCAGCATCGTGTGAATATATTTCAGTGAATAATCACTAAATTAAAAGAAAACGTATGAAGCCAGGTTTCACCCTGGGATCTGACGTGTCCAGTATGACCATGGCCCATGGTTTGCCTGTACGTGCCTCTTCATACTGTGGGTTGTGTGCAACATCCTTCATTTTTTAGCATTAACTTATAAAACCCCCCTCACATTGTTATCAGGAAGAATGGACATTAAACTTAGAAAAAAAAAATTCAGAGCACTGACCAAGCGATTGGCCAAACAGTTGGGTTTTAAGGAAGGACTCAAAGGGCCGATCCAAGCTATTGGACTCAAAATCGCTAAAGGTCCAACCAAGAAAGGCTGGGACACGTGAAAACGGAGCAACTTCCAGCAGTGCTGGAATAGAACTGTTGCGTATCCTAATGAGCATCGTGTTTAGAGAAGGTGCACTGTTTATTTAAACTAATATCATAAAGGTAAAGTCACCATAGCCCTATTGGACCATAGGGCTCTCTCTCATTAGAGAGAGAGAGAGACGACTGGTGGTGTTTTAACATGAGGATCACCATACCTCAGGCGAGGGGAAAGGTTGAGAAGGAGAGGTAACCTCAGCCGAGGTGGGAATTGAACCTACTTTGTTGGCATCACTTTGCATCGCAAGCCAGCCATGTAGTCAGCTGACCCCATTTACTTTAACATCATAGAGCTGACCCGTATAATGAAAGTAATACTAAGATAAGAGTTAATGACAACTATCCAGAGGGCTAGGTAAGGTTTAATGTAGAGAAGGGATATGAAAAGCATCCACTCTTTTTGCAATGAATAGATTGTGGGATGTCAATGCTTTAAAGAAGATGCTCGATAGATTTGTTAGAATGGAGCTGGGTTGAGGGACCTCAGTTCTGCAGGGACTGAAGAAACTCAAGTTATTTTTAGAACAGAGATGACTAAGAACAAACTTAGTTTGTTCAAACTCATGAATGACTTTAGTAGAGTAAGCAATAATAAATTCTTTGGCAGGTCTGCAGGTACAACAAGTAATTAGGAAGGCAAATGGAATTTTGTCCTTCATTGCTAACGGGATTGAAATTAAAAGCAGAGAGGTTATGTTGCAGCTGTACAAGGTGCTGGTGAGGCCACACCTGGAATACTGTGCAGTTTTGGTCTCCTTACTTGAGAAAGGATGTATTGGCACTGGAGGAGGTGCAAAGGAGGTTCACTAGGTTGATTCCGGAGTTGAGGGGGTTGGATTATGAGGAGAGACTGAGTAGATTGGGATTATATTCATTGGAATTCAGAAGATTGAGGGGGGATCTTATAGAAACATATAAAATTATGAAGGGAATAGATAAGATAGAAGTAGAGAGGATGTTTCCACTAGCAGGTGAAGCTAGGACAAGAGGGCATAGCCTCAAGATTAGAGGGAGCAGATTTAGGACTGAACTGAGAAGGAATTTCTTCACCCAGAGGGTTGTTAATCTATGGAATTCCTTGCCCAGTGAAGTAGTTGACGCTACTTCAGTAAACGCTTTTAAAAAAAAGGTAGATTTTTTTTGAACAATAAAGGAATTAAGGGATACGGTGAGAACGCGGGTAAGTGGATCTGAGTCCACGAAAGGATCAGCCATGATCTTATTGAATGGCGAAGCAGGCTCGAAGGGCCAGACGGCCTACTCCTGCTCCTAGTTCTTATACTGTGACAGGGCTCAGGTTAAAGGCGAATGGCAGAAGAGTCAATGGTGAAACAGCAAAGTACTATTCGTAGAACAAGTCAAGATTGGAAGTACACTGTCTGTGCAATTTCCTTCCCTCTACTTGTGGGGGTTCTGGGTTCAAGTCCCACTCGAGGCTTAATGGACTTGGAAGATATGTTCACGATGCAACCAAACCCACAAATCCTACCAACGCTTTCCCGTGGCGGGGGGTAAAAGCAGAGACTGTAACAGTTGGCTAGAACTGTGCAGCAACTGCAGTTCAACAGTCTCCCCCAAAGCAAAAGATTCTACTTGTCACAGACTGTACTCAGTGTGAAACATCCCCTTCACTTTGAGGGAGTTTGCCAGGTAGAGGAAAGAGGAGGAACACACTGCCTATAGGATGATGGAAGCAGATTCAGCTGCAGCTTTCCTCAAGGAATTGGCCACATAACTGAAGTGAAAAACCTCACAAGGCAAGAAAGACAGGATCAGGTAAATAAGCTCTACCACAGAGCCAGAACAGGATTGATGGGTTGTATGGCCCCTTATACTGTTGCATACTATGACTGGAATTGCAGAGGTCATGATATACATACTTTGTGCTGTGAATTCCTGAATAAGTAATGGAGACACAAACAAAACATAGAGGATAGGATCTATGTGTGTGTGTGTGTGTGTGTGTGTGCGTGTGTGTGTGTCAGTGTGCACGTGTGTGCATGTGTGTGCGTGTGTGTGTCAGTGTGCGGGGGTGTGCTTGTGAGAGTGTGTGTGTGTGTCAGTATGCATGTGTGTGCTTGTGAGAGTGTGTGTGTCAGTGTGCAAGTGTATGCGTGTGTGTGTGTGCGTGTGTGAGTGTCTGTGCACACACAATATCCAGAGAGAAAGAATTTAAGTGACCGAATGTAACCTATACTGCGATTTTAAAAAGATACTTTCTTTGTGTGCCTTTTAAATAATTTTGTTTCAAATTTTGTTCCCTAACATCAGAATGACATTTTCTTTTCTCTCTGTCTGTGATACTTTCTTTTGTTATAGGAACTGTTCTTTTGCAAAGCTGTGACTCTCTGAAATCTGACCAGATTACTTCCCTGGGTAGTCTGCTATTGATAGTTCCGGATTGTTTTTATTCTCAATGCTTTTAAGGACAGAGAATGAATAGATTTGGATGTTGAACCAAGCTGGGGTTTATCATTCCAATACATTATCGGTGTTTTAATAAAATTCCCAAATCGCTTCAGCATTCTGTGATATCTAAGTCGTTAACATACTGACCACAATTGTGATTATGGAGCCATGATGGGTTTAGATAATACTTTTACCTGTTGTCCAGATTAAAAGAATAATATTCAGTACAAGAAAAACATAAATAGTGTCTTCACTTAAAAGGTGAATCTTTGAAATTCTCCATACCAGAGATGGTGATGGGTCAGTTATTTGATTCATGATAGAAATTAATAGATTTCTGAACACAAATGATATTGGGATGGGGGGGCAGGAAATAGCATGGAGGTAGGTGAACAGTCATGATCTGTTTTGAATGGTAATGTAGACTTGATGGGCTGAATGGCCTTTTTCTGCTCTTTTTTTCCTATATTTCTACCTGTTAAAAATCACTGGTTAGACCTTAGATGCAGTTTTGTATCCAATTCTGGGTGTGTCAAACAACATAACAAAAATGTCAGGGTCTTTTTGAGGGTACAGTGGAGATTTACTGGATCAATCCCGGGGATGAGGGACCTGAGTTACTGGAGAAGACTGGAGAGATTGGGATTGTTTTCCTTGGAGCTGAAAAGGTGAAAGGAAGATTTATTACAGGTTTTCAAAATGATGAGTGTTTTTGATATTTGTGTTACTGACCACACCTATAACACATAGTTTACGTTAATTGGGATTGGAGCCAATGGGGAGAATGGGGAGAAATGTTTTGATGCAATTAGCTATGAGCTGAGATACTCTGTCTGAAGCAGTGGGAGAATAAACGTCAAAAAGTAATTGGATAAATACCTGAAGGGGGAAGATTTTGAGGGATACTGGGAAAGAGCACATAATGGGAATCACTTTTACCGTGCCCAGTTCTGGTCGCCCAGTTATAAGAAGTATATTATTAAGCTGGAGAGAGTTCAGACAAGATTTACCAGGATGTTAGATAACAAGGTGTAGAGCTGGACGAACACAGCAGGCCAAGCAACATCAGAGGAGCAGGAAAGCTGACGTTTCGGGCCTAGACCCTTCTACAGAAAAAATGGATATTACCAGGATGTTGGTTGGTCTGGAGGGTTTGAGTTATAAAGAAAGTCTGAATAGGCTGGAACTTTTTTCACTGGAGCGTAGGAGATTGAGAGGTGACATTATAGAAGTTTATAAAATCATGAGGGGTATAGATGGGGTTAATGGTAGTTGTCTTTTCCCTAGGATGGGAATTTCAAGACTGCAAGCACATTTTTAAGGTGAGAGGAGAGAGATATAAAAAAAGACATTTTTACACAGAGGGTGGTTTGCATGGTGGGTGTGGGTATACTTACAACTTTTAAAAGACTTTTGGGTAAGTACATGAATAGGAAAGGTTTGGAGGGATAAGGGCTAGGAGCAGGCAGATGTGACTAGTTTAGTTTGGGATTATGTTTGGCATGGACTGGTTGGACCGAAGGGCCTGTTTCCGTGCTGTATGACTCTATGAAGAAACTCAACAGGTCTAGCTGTGCCTGTGGAGTGAGGAACACAGTTACATTTTCAAATCTGACATGACTCTTCTTTCGGTTCTTCATGTGCTATGAATAAGACTCATATCGGACTCAAAACTTTAGCTCTGTGTCTCTCTCCACAGTTAATGTCAGACCTGTTGAGTTTCTCCAATATTGTCTGCTTTTGTTTCAGATCTCCAGTATTTTTCTTTCATCAGGAATTGGGACTCTTGGGTCGCCCTTTCATAATGGGCTGAATGGCCTCATTTCATGATAGATGTTTCTGTGAACATTAATGCTTTCCCCCGAACAGAAGTCAGGAACACCAACATTGCTATCCCAACAATGAAAGGGAAATAAGTTGGACAAGTGAGCAGCCTGAAACACTGCTGTTCCTCATATCTGCTCCCAAATGGATTGATTTAGTTGCTTCAACAATGAAGTCAGGGAGGAGTCACTGGCCCATTCCTGTTGCAACACCAAATACACAACCTCTCCGCTCGTGTGAGGCATGGTGGCCCATGGGTGAAGCCACTACCATGTCATCTCTGTCCAATGAGAGAGCAGCTCCATGGTCCTGTGGGACAGTGGAGACATTATCTTTTAGACAGTTTTCATCCTCACTCAAATCCTGGAACTCCATCCCTCGTGTCACTGTGTGGGTATCCCTAATCACATGAACTGCAGCAGCTTGAGAAGCCAACTCACCAGCACCTTCTCAAGGGGCAATTAAGGATGGACAATCAATCCAGGCCCAGCCAGCAACACACAAATCCCATGAACAAATGAGACATAGGAGGAGAAGCAGGCCATTCAGCCTATTGTCCCTGCTATACCATTCAATGAGATCATACTGATCTGATGGCACTCAATTCAACCTTCCTGCCTTTTCCACAGAATCCTTGATCCCCTTACTGATTAGAAAGCTATCTCTATCAGCCTTGAATATACTTATTGACCAAGCTCGTGCAGTCCACTGTGGTAAAGAATTCTACAGATTCACTACCCTGTGAAAAGAAATTCCACCTTAGCTCTGTGTTTTATATAAAGAATCAGGAAGGATGGGCAGACTGGGTCCCTTGAAGACTGAAGGTGAAGTAAGAGACATCTTTAAAATGTTATAAGGTTTTGATAGAGCGGGAGTGCTTCAGCTGATAGGAAAGAGTGCAACTGAAGGCCAGAAATATAAGATAAATAACCAGAAATTTGATTGGAAATTAAACCAGAGGCTAGGGAAAATGGGGAGCGTGATGCCACAAGACAGGTTGAGGTGAATGGTAGTAAAAGTAAAATAACGAATGTCCTACACTCATGTTAGAGAGAGAGAGAGGCACACACAACTGGAGGGGAGTTTAACCTGAGGGTCACTATGCCTCAGGCAACGGGTAGAGGATGAGAAGGAGTGTCCTTCATGGTAACCTCAGCTGGTGCAGGAAATGAACCCACGCTGTTGGCATCGCTCTGCATTGCAAACCAGCCGCCCGAGCTACCTGCGGTGAACGATAAGGATGCATTACAGTGTACTGTGGATAAACACATGAAGGAGAAGCAACAGAGTGATATAGTCATCGACATCATTAAAGCAAGATGAGAAGTGGCTCAAATGGAATGAGAGCACTGGCCCTGGAAAGGTCTGGCCGTATTTCTGAGCAGCGTATCCTGTGTAATTCCATGTAATAAGTGAAAAGAATTGCTGGAAAATTCCTTCCAAGTGAGTGAAACAAAATCACCAGGCAGCTCTCTGTGAACGTGTAATTTCTCTAGCTGTCTATAAACCATCATGCTAAAACTAATATTTTTGTGCTTCGTTCCGGTGCCTGGGAGTCTGGCTGAAGAGACTGACATTGTAAATTTTGAAGCAGCCACTAAACATTGACTGTGAATTGACAGGTTAAGTGCAATTTCAATCTGCCTGATTTGCTTAGGTCAGTTGAAAGTTACAGGTTTAACAAAATCTATTGGAACATGCTCAGGAATGACTATAAATGTGCCAGAGTTGGTGTGATGTATTGAATTGGGCCAGGCTCCAGCAGGAAAACATTGTGCTGATATAGCAAGGACGCAGATACTGTGACTGCACTGTCCATTGGGCAGCTGGAGATAAACGTTATCAAAGAGATGGAGCGCTGAAAGAAATGAGAGTTTATGACAAACAGCCTCCTCCTACAAGAAAAGTTAATTGTCACGCCTGATTGTAACATGTGTTAACAGGCCCAGGCAGCAGGCTGTGAAGGGAGTCAGCTCTGCTGATTTCTGCCTGCCCCCGCTTCTCTGTCTCCCCGCCATCTTGTTCTGTCTCCCCGGCATCATGTTCTGTCCCTTATCTGACACTTACCTGTCAAATGGCCTCTATCACATTAATTTGAGAATTAATAATTCACACATTCAAACCCGAGTGTCCTTGGAGATGGAGCACACAATGTCCATCGATGCTCCCTACGCCTTTTGAGAGAGGTGGGCACTGCGGAGGACTCAGTGCTTTATTTTCCTCTCCAACTCCATTTTGATTTAGCCCCCTCTCCCTAACTCTCCCTCATCACTTAATGGTCTGCTTTGCCCTTGGTTAGCAGGCTTGGTATGTAAATTAATCAATTGCAAAACACGCTGATTTAATGGCAGTGGTTAATAGACGAAAAGATATCACCGGTGATACGGTGATGGGGAAAAGAAAACGTTTAGTTGTGTGTAAGAGCTCTTCTGGATATTAAAAAAAACCTTAGCTTTTCTTAAAAACTAGCATTAGAATTAGAATTAAGTTTTATAGTCCGGAGTACTCAGGTACATGGATACAGGAGTACAGAGAGAAGTGTACAAAGCTGACATTCTCTGGTGCTATCTTAGGTACAAGATACCTAGGTACAAGTCTTAGGTAACATGTAGAAAAGTAAAGAACTAAAGTTAAAAATTCAACATTACAGGTCTCATCAGTATAAAGTAGTAAATAAGAAATAAAGTTAGTAGATCCAAATTACGGTCCTTCCTTGGCCATGAGCCTGCAGTCGCTCCACGTTTGGCTTTCCCAAGAGGGGTCAATCTCTCAATCCCTGCACCTCCACACAGCTGTCCAACTGTCCCAGCCACCTCGCCACAGACCGCTTCAGTCCCGGTCTGCTGCTACTCTGGGACCCCAGCCAGAGCAACCCATGATGCTGCTGACTGCCAGAGGTCAGCCTGGGCACACTACCAAAGTCCCAGCTGTGGTCCCTCAGCCGCTGCTGTTATCACCACTGCCTCCACGACCAAGGTCCCTGCAGAAGGTAAGTAGAGAAAAAGAAACTAAAAAAAACTACAAAAAAAGGGGAAAAAGCAAGAAAAGAAGAAAGGAAAGTGGTCAGAGCGGCTGAGCTCCAGTTCAGGAGCCCTATTCTGTCGCCATCTTTTTCTGTCTCCCCGCCATCTTGTTCTGTCTCCCCGCCATCTTGTTCTGTCCCTTACCTGACACTTACCTGTCAAATGACCTCTATCACATTAATTTGAGAATTAATAATCAGTAGAATTGATAAGAGGACAACTTTTAAAAAGACATGATGAGCATGAAAATTCACTTACCCACATGCAAAGCTGTTAACTGTACAATGATCTGAATGGGACCAGGAAATGAAAAAAAATGGTGATATCTCTTAAAATAAGCAACTAAATTTCTTGTTGACCCCTATCCTGTTGGAAGGGCCAGTTTTTCATAAAAGAACCTACAGCGTAGAAAGAGGCCATTTCAGCCCATTGAGTCTCTACCAACCCTCCAAAGATCATTCCACCCATACACACCACAGGACAATTCAGCATGGCAAGTCCACCCAACCTGCACAGCTTTGGACTGCGGGAGGAAATCAGAGCTCCTAGAGGAAACCCACGCAGACGCGCCTGTGTGCAAACTCCACACAGTCACCCAAGGTTGGAATCAAACCCGTGACCCTAGCTCTATGAGGCAGCAGTGTGAGTCACTGCCCTACATTGTTTGCTGAAACCTGTCTAGCTGTTCAGAGATTTGCACACTGTCTATGTCTTGTATTTGACCTCACACCTGATATCTCCTTGCTGCCTCCTGTTGACCCATGCTTATATGTACAAACTGTTAGCAACAAAGACAATGGAAAAACAACATGAATGTTGGAACAATAGTTTGGGATAGATAGGCACATAGTCAAAAATCTATTGCTGGGCTGTAAAATAATTCCCCAACACCGAGGAAGATTCTCAGCTAGAAACACGAAGCTACCAATGGAACGTTTGACCAACTATACTTCTGGAAGACATGTTGTTGTATAGGTATTTAAGGGGTGATTGTGACCAAGCAATAACATTCCTAGACCAGTAATATGGAGGCCCAATCTAATGTTCTGGGCATATGGGTTCAAATCCCACCACAGGAACTGGAGAAATTTAGGTTTTAGTTAATAAATCTGGAATATAAACTGAATCTCAGTAATAACGATCATGTTAACAATAATTGGAATAGAAGGAAGCATCATCCCAATGCCATTTTCCTGCTCTATCTCTATATCCCTTAAAGTCGTTACTGTCCAAAAATCTATAGATTTCTACCTTGAACGTGCTAAACAACTGAACTTTCACATCTCTCTGAGGTAGAGAATTCCAAAGATTTGCAACCATCTGAGTGAAGAAATTCCTCCTCATCTTCGTCCGGTCAGCCTGAGATTGTATTCTACAGTTCTGGAGTCACCAGCCAGGGGAAACACCCTTTCTATATCTGACTGACATCTGCTTCTCTAATGCCTTCTCAGGGAAGGGTATAACCACCCGATCTGGCCTCCACGTGACTTCAGACCCACAGCAATGGGATTGACTCTTAAATGCGCTCACAATGTCCTAGCAAGCCATTCAGCTCAAGGGCAGTTGGAAATAAATGCTGGCATAGTTGACAATACCCACATCCCATGAAAGAAGTGTTGCCAGCTATTCCCCTCAGTGCACTCAGATGTAGTTCTAAGGTATGAATGGAGAACGATACCTTGTACCTGTTATATAATTGTTTTTAAACTCATTCACCGGATGTAGGTGTCACTGGGTAGGCCAGCATTTATCACCCATCCTTCATTGCCCACAGGACAGTTAAAGGTTGACAACATTGCTCTGGGTCTAGAAGCACATTTCAGCCAGATCATATAAGGATAATAGTTTTCTTCTCTTAAGGACATTAATGAACCAGGTGGGTTCTTCCCCAACAATTGCCAACAGTTTCACAGTCATTATCAGACTCTTAATTCCAGATGTTTATTATTAAATAAATAAACTTGGGGTGGCACAGTGGCTCAGTGGTTAGCACTGCTGCCTCACAGTGCCAGGGACCTGGGTTCAATTCTACCCTTGGGCAACTGTCTGTGTGGAGTTTGCATGTTCTCCCCGTGTCTGTGCGGGTTTCCTCCGGGTGCTCCAGTTTCCTCCCACAGTCCAAAGATGTGCAGGCTAGGTGGATTAGCCATGCTAAATTGTTTGTAGTGTTCAGGGACGTGTAGATTAGGTGGGTTATAGGGGGATGGGTCTGAGTGGGATGCTTTGAGGGTCAGCGTGGACTTGTTGGGCCGAAGGGCCTGTTTCCACACTGTAGGGGTTCTATGATCTAAATTCAAATTCCACCATGAGCAGGATTTGAACCTTGGCTCCCTATTACCTGGGGCTCTGGATTAATAATCTAGTGATGAAAGTAGTCTGAAATTCAAAGCATTGTAACCTGAGAGAAGGATAGTGGCGAATCCGGAAGGTGTGTGGACATGTCGATGGTAGGCGGACAGGTGGCAGACGAAGTTCAGTGGGGAGAAGTGTGAAATGACTCATTTTGAGAGGACAAACATGAAGCGATTATGTAAAATAAGGGGTACAGTCTAAAGGAGGTACAGGAGCAAAGGCACCTGGGTGCATAAGTATACAGTACATTAAAGGTGGCAGGACAGGTAGAGAGGTCAGCTAATGCAACATACTAAAACAAGGACGTTATGCTGAATTTGCATAAGGCACTTGTTAGACCTCAACTGGAGTCTTGTGTTCAGTTTTACATGTTGCACTTCAGAAAGAATATGAATACATTGGAGAGAGAGCAGAAGAGGCCTAGAACTATGATTCCAGGGATGAGACACTTCAATAATGAGGACAGATTGGGGATATCTTTCTTGGGGAGAAGAAAGCTAAGAGGAGATTCGATAGAAAATTTCAAGATGATGAGATATTGGGACAGAGTGAATCAGGAGAACATGTTCCCACTTGTAAACGGATCCTGAACGTAAAGGCACAGATTTAAAATGTTTTTGCAAAAGAAGCGAAGGTGAGATGAGAAAACAGCGAGTAGTTAGGGTATGAAATGCACTGCTTGGAGGCGAGGTGGAGGCAGGTTCAGTCAAGATATTCATGAGGGTGTTGGATGATTGTTTGTATAGAGACAATGTGCAAAGTTATGGAGAAAAGGCAAGAGAATTGGCCACTGAGCCATAATGCTTAGAGAGCCAGTGTAGCCACAACGGGCCGAATAGCCTTCTTGTGCGCTGTAACAGTTCTGTGACTGTGGGACTGAACTGATTGCGGTGTGTGCAGTGGAGGAACTGGGTAACATGGGACCTATAATTCCCAAAGCTTGCTACCATTTGAATCTATTATAGACTCATTGATACAAATTTAGTGCTGTGGTTTGCCAACTCCACTCTCGGTGTTTCATGTGATCACTCAGATGGGCGAAGGAGCACCAGGTGAACACTGGTACTTGGTCATTTTGGAATTCTTCTGTTTCTAACCACAATGAGCAAGCCTCACCAGCCATTGGCTACCCTTCAGTTTCCTGAGTACCATTGCAAATGTCTCCATTTACCTCCACCAGCCAGGAGTTAGACTTTCTTTGCCTCTCTACTTGGTCTTCCCCTTGACTTAAGTCCCAAATGTAAAACTGGAAGCATTCCCAGCAGCTTCTTTCTGGAACTGGTTGTTCAAAACGAGTGATGTCTTAGTGAGGGGATAACCAATAAGTTTCCACTTGGGGGAATCATCAAACCTTAGCTAACCATTTGTTAAGTTAGCCTACCCACAGAACCCAGGATAAGAGGTCAGTAATTTAGGATTGAGGTGGGAGAAATTTCTTCACTCAGACAGAGGATTGTGAATCTTTGGAATTCTCTAGCCCAGAGAATTTGAATGTTCCAGCTTTGCATGAACAGTAGGCTATGACAGTCAGATCTATGGTCTATTAGGGAAGCAATGGGAATACAGAGTGGATGGATAAGTAGAGTTATAGACCATGATTAGGAGCATATTTGATGGGCTGAATGGTCTATTCCTTCACTTACTTCTTAAGTTCTTGGACTCTGAGGGCTGGGGAATGAAGGAAAACAGAGAGAGGGAAGAAAAATGCAATTGAGGTTGAAGAACAGCCTGCTTTTATTAAACAGTGGAGGGAGGAGTAGCTTGCAGGGAGAAAACAGTTCACTTCTGACCCTGTTTCTTAGTTCAATGGCTGCTACTTTTATTTGGAAATATTGACTTGCCTTTCACAAGAGATAACAATGGTTACAAGCGCAAATTCCAGTTATGAGCAACAAACTTGAAACTTGGAAAGTGAGTAGTTTATAAATGTTATTGTCTGTTAGCAGCAGGTTGTTTGGTACTTTTTGAAAAGCAGGCATAAATCCTGTAGTGAGTTTACGTTTTGGTATCATGGTATTCAGCGCAGCATAGATATTTCATCAGAGTTTTTAGGCTCCACTAATTCTCATACTGTCCTTTTGAAGGCTAAGGCAAAGTGGAAGTCAGTCTGTAATATAATCTGAACAAGGAGTGATAGTTTATCTTTTAACCATGCAACACTTTGCATCATAGTGATTAATGAGAATATTGCTCTGCAAAATTAACTGAGATTAACAGTAACACAAGAGAAGGCTGAAAGCTCCAAGGACACTGACTAGAAGAGTTTCATAATAAAACTTTTTAATTTTGACCTGTTCCCTCCCCATCATGTGTCAGCTATTATCTCTCCGATATTGGCCTGGAATCTATAGGGTCTTTATTTTTCTGTGACTGCCCATGAGTTCATGAGTTTGAGCAAGTGCAGATTCATGGGGAAGTTCTGAAGTTATCCTTTGTTACTCTCTGCTCCAGCACAGGCTGCACTATGGACCTGCTCGAGCCAGAAATTGGGGCTGGTGGGGGTTGATGGGGGTGGGGGGGGGGGGGGGGGGTGTTGGAATCAGATGAAGTAGCAAAACTTCCTCTTTCCACTTTCACGTCTCTGTTAAATATCCTGTAACAAGTTCCACCTCATTCAACCAAGGGTAACTGGGTCTTTAATGGTGATGTGAATAATGACCATTGCTGAAGAGCCAATCCTATACCAAAAATAAGCTCTGAAGTGTTTTATATTATAATTTTTAAATGTATAATTTTTAAAATAAAAGTCATGATACTTCAATGTCCACTTATGTCTTTTGTGTATGTCATGATCTGTGTTTTGTTTTACATACAGAAGAAATTATTTGATTTCTTTTCATTTGCTGATTGGCTGTCTGTGAGAATTCTTTGGTATGATTAGCTAATTGGATAGCTTGCTGACATCACTGTTTTTACACTCCATTAAAGAACTTCGCAATGCACTGCAAAGCAGCAGTGGTAAAGTTCTCATTGTGTCTTTAAGGCAACCAGTAATACACTGCTGCCTGCAAAACCCAGTCCAATCATCATGGAGTTCCTACCCTTCAATACTATCCCCCAAAATACATTTCATACAAAATACATTTCAGATTCTTAGAAGGTGCTGACCTCATTCAAACATACACGTTCCTAAAGGGATTGAGAAAGTTGATTCAGGAAGGATGTTTCCCAAGCCAAGGTGCGTGGGATCTAGAACCAAGAGACTGAGTCTCGGATTAAGAACAGATCACTGGGGACTGAAATGACAAGGAATTTCTTCATTCAGAAAGTGGTGGACCTTCAGCATTCTCACCCCCAGAGGTGTGTGGAGCTCAGTTGCTGCATGTGTTCGTGACTGACATCATTAAATTACTACTTTTTAAAAGCATCAAGAGATACAAAATATTGAATGTTTTCGAGAAGAAGTCAGACATATATCTTAGGTATAAAGGGATCAAAGGGTATGGGGGAGAAAGTGGGAATGGGACTGGGTTGGATGATCAGCCATGATCGCACTGAATAGTGCAGGCTGGAAGGGCCAAATGGCCTACTCCCACTCCTATTTCTATGTTTCAATGTTTCTGTACAGGGATATTGCAGGAAATCTAATTAGATGATCACCTGTGATTTTCTTGAATGGTACAGCAGGCCCGAAGGGCTGAATGGCCTCGTCCTGTTTCCATTTCTTATGTTTGTATACACACTGAAAAGACCTTGTATATCACTTAAGTTCAAGAGCAATTAAAGATGAGTGAAGAATGGCCTTGCCATCAATGCCCACATCCTATGAATGAATAAAAGTGAATTTCCCTGGAAGTGCATTTGCCATGAGTTAGGTCTAAGTGCAATGATCTTGCAATGTCTCCATTTCATGACCATCCATTGAATGGTTAAACTGCACAGAGGCTGAAGTGATAATGTATCATGGTATGATAATGTCCATATAAGGAATGCAACACTAAATTTAATAGACAAAGGAATAGACCAGTAAATACCTGTGTAAAGAAATAACATGCCTAGGAAATGTACTGATTCTGTAAAGTGCTCAGGTTGAGTGTAATTTGTACTCTAATATCTTTGGCAAGGTCCTATTGACCCAGTCTGGACTTGTGATGCCAGTTCAGCTGTAAGGCTGGCTGAGTTAATGGGTTGTGAGTTCTCGACCATAAGAAATAGGAACAGGGGTAGGCCATTTGGCCCCTTGAGCCTGCTCCGCAATTCGAATGGATCATGGTTGATCTGATATTCCCCACATCCACATTCCTGCCCTTTCTGTTTTCTGAGTTCGGATTGATTGCCTTAGGTCCAGGGTACACGCTGTGCTGTTGCACATGTGTCACAACTAATCTTCCACATTCCTGCCTGAGGAGCAGGTTAAGCTGAAAAGGGAGGGATCACCTACTCACCTCAGAAATATTCTACAGCTGCCTGCAAGACTGTACTTAAAACATTGTCAACTCTGAATCTGGAACACCTCATGCAAGATGTAACTGTGGCCGAGATAGAGGCTCATCTCTACTGGCTGTAAGCAGTTCACGCTCCAAAGTAATCTTTGTGTTAAATATCAGTCTGCTAGATTTAAAGGTCAGGTGGTAATTATTTTCTCCTGGTTCAGGCCTGAGATCGAAATTTGACAGTTAACTGATCCTGTTGTATCTCCACACCAACAATGACTCAACCAATCAGAACCAAGCAGCCAATCAGCCAACCAATCAGCATGCTAATTGTATCATATTTAACAGCTTGGTGATAAAAACAACATGGAGGTGAAAATGGATTCTTTCTCCCCATTACTGCATAGAAGTCTCATAGAAACTCTACATTGTGGAAGCAGGCCATTCAGCCCATCAAATCCACACTGACCCTCTAAAGAGCATCCCACCCCTGTAATCCTGGCTAATCCACCTAGCTTGCATATCCCTGGACACTAACAGCAATTTCCCATGGCTAATCCACCTAGCCTGCACATATTTAGACCATGAGAGGAAACCTAAGCTCCTGGAGGAAACCTACACAGACACAGCGAGAACATACAAACTCCACATAGACAGTCACCCAAGGGTAGAATCAAACCTGGGTCCCTGATGCTGTGAGACCGCAGTGCTAACCACTGAGCCACCCTAAGTATTGTTCAGCTGTTGCTGAAATATCAAACTCAAGTACCAAAGAAGAACATTTTAACATTCATAATTTTTAGTCTGCTTATTGAAAGAAAATGGAACAAGATTACACCAATCTTAATTTAGTTTCTGGATTCCGGTTCTACCATTCAGCAACTTAACAGTCGAGATTGTAATTGGAAATGCTGACGATGGGAACTGTTTAGTACAGCTCAATAAAAAACATCTGCTTTGTAGTGATTTCTTACCAAGGTTAAGTGCTGCAATGAGTTACTCTGTTTCATAAAGCTGTTCCTTTGCTGATAATGCTGGTGATAGCTGCTGGCCACCAATGTTGCGAGTTCCGATCATGTGGAACAAGTTCGAGAGCCAAACTTCCTTCTGTTAGTGAATGTTTCCAATTTCTTTGCTAACGTTCCATGTCACAGGTGCCAACAGAGGTGTCAGCCCCACCTCAATGGGTAGCACACTCACCTCCTTCCCAGAACGTGTGTGTTCAAGCCCCACTCCAACATTCCTTGCCATTAAAACCCTGGGCTGATACACCTATTTGAGTACTGAGGGAACGCTGCATTGTCACAGTTCCCATTTCTTGGTCTTACATCTCCTCTCAGACAGATGTAAATATTTCAGGCCTATTATTTCTAAGAACAGTGATGGAGATGTTCTGGTCAATGGTGAAACTACAAGAGCAGATTATTTAGTCATTACAATATTGCTGTTTGTGGGAGCTGGCTCTGCATATATTAGCTGCTGTGTTTCCTGCATTACAATGCAAGAAAACACTTTCAAAATAGCACTTTCTTGGCTATAAAATAATTTGCAATGCCTTGAGGTTGTGAAGGGAAATATATAAATGCTTTAGAATTAGAATTAACTTTATTGTCACGTGTATGCAAATTAGTACAGTGAGAAGTTTATAAGTCGCCATCTTAGTTACGAAGCTCCTGGGTACAACTTCTTCAGTTACAAGACCTTAGAAAATAGACAAATAAAAAGACCGGCATTGCAGAAATAAATGTTCAGAACAATGGTGTTCCAACCGAGACCACACTGGCACCTAGCCTGTACTCCACAGCAAGCCTTGACTCCAGACCGTGCTGGGTTTCATCTGAAGGTTCATGGATTTGGAGAGCACTCTAGAATTACCTCAAATTACCTAGAATTAGTCTCTCCCTCCAACTCCATTTGATTTAGTCCCTTCCTGCTCTCCCTCCCTCACTTTGATGATTTACATTGCTCTGAATGGGCTTTGCATGTGAATTGCATATCTGATGTCTCCATGGGTGATTTGCTGGTCTGGTTGATAGTTAAAAACAGGAAAAAGAAGGCATGGTGATTTGGTGATGGGAACGCTGTTCAATTGTGTGTAACAGTACCTCTGGATATTCATGAAAAAAAAATAAGTCAGACCCATTGGAAAAACAAAACAAAAACCAGACCCAGGAGGAGCTGGTGGACTGTGCATGTATTCGTTGCGGGCAATTGCACCCTCTTTTTAGTTATTTGACAAACTTTCTGTTGTGTTTATGGTTGCACTTCAGCCACATGCTCCTGATAGAACAAATAACAAAGAAAAAAGAAAATTTCAGCATAGGAACAGGCCTTTCGGCCCTCCAAGCCTGCACCGATATGCTGCCCGTCACAACTAAAACCCCCTGCCCTTCCGGGGACCGTAACCCTCTATTCCCATCCTATTCATGTCTCTTTCAAGACTCCCTTTAAAAGTCGCTATAGTATCTGCTTCCACTACCTCCCCTGGCAGCGATTTCCAGGCACCCACCACTCTCTGTGTAAAAACTTGCCTTGTACATCATCTTTAAGCCTTGCCCCTCGCACCTTAAACCTATGGCCCCTGGTAACTGACTCTTCCACCCTGGGATAAAGCTTCTGACTGTCCACTCTGTCCATGCCCTTCATAATCTTGTAGACCTCTATCAGGTTGCCCCTCAATCTCTATCATTCCAGTGAGAACCCAAGTTTCTCCAACCTCTCCTCAGAGCTAATGCCCTCCATACCAGGCAACATCCTGGTAAATCTTTTCTGTACTGTCTCCAAAGCCACCACATCCTTCTGGTAGTGTGGTGACCAGAATTGAACACAATATTCCAAATGAGGCCTAACTAAGGTTCTATAAAGCTGCAACATTACCTGCCAATTTTTAAACTCAGTGCCTTGGCCGATGTAGGCAAGCATGCCATATGCCTTGTTGATGACCTTCTCCACCTGCGTTGCCACTTTCAGTGACCTGTGTACCTGTACACCCAGAATCCTTTGCCTATCAGTACTGTTAAGGGTTCTGCCATTTACTGTATATTTTCCATCTGGATTAGACTGTCCACAATGGATTACCTCACATTTTTCTGGATTAAACTCCATCTGCCATCTCAATGCCCAAGTCACCAGCCGATCTATATCCAGCTGTATCCTTTGACGGTCCTCATCGCCATCCGCAATTCTACCAACCTTTGTGTCATAGGCAAACATATCTGGTGCAGAGGGGTGTAGGCAGATTGGAGGACCTCCTCGTGGGCCTGGCCAGGCTCGTTATAAACAGGTCCAGGCAACAGGCTACTGAGGGAGTCATATTTGCCAACTGTCTGCCCCTCTTCTACAGTTACGTTCATGCCCAGGTGTCCTTGGAGAGGGAGCACATGATGTCCACCAATACTCTTGATGCCTTTAGACAGAGATGGCACCACAGGGGATACAGTGCTTTATTTCCTTCTCCAACTCCATTTTGATTGAGTCCCTTCCTGCTCACTCTAATTCTCTCTCACCTTGGGTGGTGTGCATTGCCTGTATTGGGCTTTGCATGTAAATGTCTAATTGGCTGTTCAGTGATTTACTGGCCGCAGTTTACAGTTAAAAACATAAAAAGGGATCACGGTGATTTGGTGGGGAAAAGTCATTTGGTTGTGTGTAGGAGCACTGCTGGATATAGAGAAATAACATGAAGCACACCCAGGAACTGCCTGTCCTGGGCTATGAACACCGTGAGTAATGGCTCCATTTTGGTGTTGAACAATAAACAATGCTCCTTTCCAGTTAATGAGTTATTACAGAAGTACAATGTTTACACTTATATCATATTTGTATCAGAGATATTAACCTTTCTGTTCCTTATTCAAATGTGAAAAAATGATCAGCCTGATATAAGCATTGCACTGAAGCTCCCAGCAGTTCCTCAAACAGAATCTCAACACTTCACTCATGTGTTTACTTCCTGTCATGCAAACATTGCCAATTTTTAAATCATGTGAGAAATGAGAAAAATTTCTTATAGAAACTTACAGTATACATCTGTTCAAAATCATTCTCACATTCTCAGATGACCAGAGAATCTGGAAACTGTAGTGGTTGTAATGTGTTCAGCCAGCTAGACCTCATAGAATATGAGTTCCCTGATTGGGGCTGTTCATCCAGTCCAATCAGGGAGCCCTGGCTGACAGATGAAAAGGGGAGTGTCAGTGATGCTGCCATTCTGAGAGTTGACTCTGAATGAGGCAGTACTCAAGTCAAGGTATGTTCATGTGTAAATAAAGGGTGACTTGATGACAGGATACCAGCCTCTGTGCAGCTATTTCGGACCTAAGGCTCATTTAGGGGTCAGACATTTAGGACTGAGAGACATTAACTTAAAACAGCTGTTTGAAAAGAAAATTCATTGTCAAATCATTTCTTTAATTCTATGTGACGTTTACAAAAAGTGGGTTGCTAAAAATACGATGGGAGTTAGACAAATTAATATTTTTAATTAAGTATGGATGAATCCTCACAGATTGTCTGAGAACTTTATTGCAGCATAATCACAATCTATCAAAAGATATGAGGTGGGAGCAAGAGCTATAGGAAGGATATTATTAAATTGGGGCTGGGGTGTTTGAGTTATAAAATAGGCTGGATTAGCTGGGACTTTTTTAATTGGAATGTAGGAGTTTGAGGAGTGACCCTATAGAGGTTTACAAAATCATGATGGGCAGAGATAAGGTGTCTTTTCCCTAGGGTGGGGGAGTTCAAAAGTAGGGGGCATATTTTTAAGGTGAGAGGAGAAAGTTTTAAAACAGACATGAGGGGCAATTTTTTTTAGACTGCAAGTGTTTTGTATGTGGAATGAGCTGCCAGAGGAAGTGGTAGATGCCAGTATAGTTACAACATTTAAAAGACATTTGGACAAGTACATGAACAGGAAAGGTTTAGAGGGATATGTGTGTTTAGAGGGATATGGGCCAAACGTAGGCAAGTGGGACTAGTTTAGTTTGGGACCATGGTTGGCATGGACTAGTTGGAACAAAGGGTTTGTTTCTATTCTGTATGACTCTGTGAATCTAAGAGGGAACAGGGTCCCGAGTTGGATGATCAGCCATGATCATATTGAATGATAGAGCAGACAGGAAGGCCTGAATGGCCTACTCTTGCTCCTTTTACTATGTTTCCGTGCAAGTAGCTTAAACATATTTAGTTATGTTTTTTCTTCATCAGTTTGCCATTTATCTTGCCTTTGCAAGTATGTGTGGATGTTAGACAGGCTTCACACTGAATATACTGTGATTGAATGGACATTCAAAAGTGCCACAAGTTAAATCCTAGTGAAAGAATTGTGTGCGAGCTGATCAAAGCATTCTAACGAGAACGTCAAAAACCATTCCTCACACAAAATGTCCAGCAGAGGATGGTGACAAAATGAAATGGTCAAGGCGGCCCCCCAAAAAAAAGAATGTTTTGTCACTAAACCTGAAAATATTTGATTATTTAAACCATTGCTTGTTACAGATAATTTGAACCATTGAGAAGTGAGGCATGTTGTTTCACACATGCAGTTAAAATCTTGTATAATTCTATAAAACAAACAGCTTATAACCAGGAGTAGTCCCTGACCTTGATTTCAATCTGTGAAGCTCCAATTGTTCCAGAATCTGTCTCTTTCGGCGAAAAGCGTTTCAGATTTTGATTACACCTTGTGAATCCTGATATTGTCCAGCTCAAATATTAAGGTTACGCCATCTTGATCTTCCCCCGATGGAGTAAATACTTCCTCTGTATTTACTTGAAAATAAATCCCTTTTAATTTTTTAAACAACTCAATCAGGCATTGACAACATTGAAATAACACAGTCTAAAATATTTTTCTCACCCCCACCCCAGAAAGGTTCATTTTCTCCCTTTCTGTCCTAATCTTGGTTGGGGGTCTAGTTCCTTGGGAACCAGTTCCCCTCTGACCTAACTGTTACATCAGAACCCTTTGTCTAAGTGCCATCCTTGTTATCCAACAATAATTAGCTATATACCTGTAGTCTACAAGGAGGCCAAAGGCTTCTCTCTTTGTTCACCAAAATTCTGTGTGTCACTGTCATTTTCCCCCTGGACTGTTTCTGATGTTGTCCACCTGTCCAGCTCTTTTCCTGTTCTTTCACTATGTTTCACCATCTACTGTCCCCAACACCGGACTTTTACACACTTTCCCCCAATAGTTACACTTGTAGGACATTCAAAATCACCATCTCCTAGTCTGTAGAATGGAGGGAGGGGGGGGTTGATGCTGCCATTTCATATTATAATTAAGTCAGAAGTCACACAATGCCAGGTTATAGTCCAACAGGTTTATTTGAAATCACAAACTTTCCAAAGGAGCAGCGTTCCGAAAGCTTGTGATATCAAATAAACCTGTTGGACTATAACCCGGTGTCGTGTGACTTCTGAATTTGTCTGCCCCAGGCCAACGTTGCCAACTCCACATCATTATAACAAGATTCAATAATGCTTCATGGTTTGCAAAGGAGAAAGACATTATACTGTAATTATTTGACTGGTACAACCTCTTGCTGATTAAATTCACGCAAAATACAAATTATGAATAATGCATAAGTGATACTAAGTTTTGTAAAGTGATAGGAACATAGGAGCAGGCTTGGGCCATCTCATCTTTCAAACCTGCTCTGCCATCCAGATCATAATTGATCATCTACCACAATACCATATTCCCATGCTATCCCCATATCCTCTGATGATGTTAGTAACTAGAAAGCTCTCAATCTGGATTTTGAACATACTCAATGACTGATCTTCCTCAGCCCTCTGAGGGAGAGAATTCCAAAGATTCACCACTGTCTGAGTGAAGATGTTCCTCTTCATCTCAGTCCTAAATGGTTTACCTTTTAGTTTGAGACTGTGTCCCTTTGTTCTAGACCCTACATCAAGGGAAACATCCTTCTTGCATATATTCTGCCTGTCCCTTTTAAGAATTTTGTAAGTTCAATGAGATTGCCTCACATTCTTCTGAACATAGTCAAAAATCACACAACACCAGTTTATAATCCAACAGATTTTTTTTAAAATCACAAGCTTTCGGAGCATCGCAACAAGCCAGAAATCATTCTTGGGAACTCCTGCTGCGCTCCCTGTATGACAAGTTTATATCTTCTTAGGCAAGGGACCAGAACTGCACACAGTAGTCCAGGTGCAGCCTCACCAGTATTCTATCCAATTAATCACGTTTATACTTAATTTATAGACATGGGTGTTGCTAGCTGGCCCAGCATTTATTGTCTGTCCATAGTTGCTCATGTGAAGTTGGCGGTGAGCTTTTTGAACCGTTGCAGTCCATGCGCTGATGTTGACCCACAATGCCATTATGCAGTGAATTCCAGAATTTTAACCCTGCAGTAACGCTGAAGGAATGGCGACATATTTCCAAGTCAGGATGGTGAGTGGCTTGGAGGGGAACTTGCAGGGGTATGTTGCCATGTATGTGCTTATGCTTCCAGATGGAAGTGGTTGTGGGATTGGAAGGTGTTGTCTGAGGATCTTTAGTGAATTTCTGCAGTGCATCTTGTAGATAGTACACACTGCTGCTACTGTGAGTCAGTGGTGGAGTAACTGAATGTTTGTGGAAACAAACGTCTTATGATAAAACCTGACATACTGTTTGCCTTCTGATTTGCTTGCTGAACCTGCATGCTACCTTTAGTGACTAATGAGCAAAGATATCCAGGTCCCTTTCCGAACTCTCATCACATAAGAAATACTCTGCACTTTATAATGTATCACATCACATATATTTCATCTGCCACACTGTTGTTCACTCATTTAGCCTTCCATATCCCCATGAAGCCTCTTTGCATCTCTTCACAACTCACATTCCCACCGAGTTTTGTATCATCTTAAAACTTGCAAATATTAGAGTTCGATAACAGATAGATAACAGCTGCACCATTTCCTTCCAGCTCTTTGTAATACCCCACTGATCCCGGCCTGTCAGCCTGAGAATGTTCCATTTATTCCGACTCTTGCTGGTCTGTCTGTCAACCAGTCCTCAACCCATGCTGGTATATTATCCCTAATCCCATACATTTTAGTTTTGTTTGCTTAACTTGTTTGTGAGAATTTATCAAAAGACCTTTCAAAATCCAAATAAACCAGATGTGCTTGCTCCCAATCTGATAGTAACTACCTCAAAACAGTCTATCGTGTTTGTCAAACGTAATTTCCCTTTTGTCAATTCATGTTGACTCTGTTTAATTGACAACTGTTTACTAAACTTCCCGTAATCACATTCTTTATGAGCAATTTTACTGTTTTCTCTGGTACTGACGTCAGGCTAACGATCTGCAGTTCTGTTTTCCTTCTCCCTCCTTTCTTAAACAACGAAGTTACACTAACAACCTTCCGATCTGCAGGCACCTTTGTAGAATTTATACAATTCTGAAGATGATCATCAGTGCAGCCATTATGTCTGCATCCACCTCCCTCCATACTCCAGGGTGAAGATTCTTTGGTCCCAGGGATTTGTCAACTTTCAGTTCCATAAATTTCTCCAGTGCAAACTTTTTATTAATGCTAATTTCTTTAAAAATTAGTGCTGTGTTTGGATGTTAATTAGCTCATGAAGACTTCTTGGGCACAATCTAATCGGGGTCTTAGTGATGTGGACTATGGTGAGATGTGTGGCCCAATCAGGCAACAAACGTAACGATGAGATAACAAGGTGTAGAGCTGGATGAACACAACAGGCCAAACAGCATCAGAGGAGCAGGAAAGCTGATGTTTCTGGCCTAGGCCCTTCTTTAGAAAAACCTGCTCCCCTGATGCTGCTTGGCCTGCTGTGTTCATCCAGCTCTACACCTTGTTATCTCAGATTCTCCAGCATCTGCAGTTCCTACTATCTCTGAATCAAGCGTAATGATGTTCACCCTGACATCAAGATCATCTTGTTCCATCTTTTATGATTTTCACAAGTGCCATGGCAAGATTCTCACTATGCAGTGGTGAGATTAAAACTCATTATTGTTTGTTAAACACCTTTGTTAAAACCACAAGTTACCTCATTAATATTCAGACTCCTGCCTTAAACTCATCAAACATTCTAGTGACCGGGTAAACTTGACAAGGAAACCAGGTTGTGTACCTGGCAGATTAAGCTCACTGCTTGCTTCTATCCATCTCGATGCTGGTCACTAGCAAACAACATCTCAGGGCATGATTGTCGGCACTCTCCCTCTACAGGCATCGGCATCCAACATTTGCCAGCCTATCATCACTGGCTTTTTAAATCTTCATTGCCACTGTTCTCTGAAAGCTCAATCTTGCATGGCAGGGTACACCAGCAGCAGCAAAATCACACAGGGACATGTTCCCAGGTCTCACCACACAAGGATGTTCGCTTGCTGTCTTGGCACTTGCTAGCTTAGCTCTTAGCTTAGCTTCCTGCTCCCAGCATTCCTGCCTTACTCTGCTGTGCCTTGCCATACTCATTAGCACAGTCATACAACCAGACAGCTTGCCTTGCTGCTAAGCAGTCACTAGTGAAGAAGGCACCAGATTGCATGGACCGGAGGCAGACTGGCAGGGTTTGTTATTGTGATCTCTCCTGGCAGCCTTGGGAGAAGAGGATGTCCCTTCTTCCCACCGCCCTGTCCACCAGGACCTCCAGGTGCCTGACTGCAAAGTGGAGCGTCACTATCCCCAGATTCAAGGCATAGAGGTATAGAGGGCTTGGAACTGACTATGTTTGACTGGGTGCACAATGGCCTTTTTAAGATGGGACTGGTGCCAGAGATCCTGGCTATTCCAGGGTATTTCAGCAGTGGTGAGAACATCTGGCTGTGGTGAGTAGGAGAATTGGGCTAGCATTGGGTGAAAGAGACACCTTAGAGGTGAGTCAGTGGTTAATAAAGCAAGAAGGTGGGTCGAGTTGTGGACAGTGCGGAGGGCTGTTCTAGGTTATAAAGGGACATTGATAGGATGCAGAGCTGGGCTGAGAAATGGCAGATGGAGTTTAACCCTGAAAAGTGTGAGGTGATTCATTTTGGAAGGGGAAACTTGAAAGCAGAATACAGGGTTAACGGAAAGATTCTTGGCAGTGTGGAGGAGCAGAGGGATCTTGGGGTTCATGTCCACAGTTCCCTGAAAGCTGCCACCCAGGTGGATAGAGTTGTTAAGAAGGTGTATGGTGTGTTAGCTGTCATTAATAGAGGGATTGAGTTCAAGAGCCGTGAAGTTATGCTCCAGCTATACAAAAGCCTGGTTCAGCCACATCTGGAGTATTGTGTCCAGTTCTGGTCGCCTCATTACAGGAAAGATGTGGAAGCGTTGGAAAAGGTGCAGAGGAGATTTACCAGGATGTTTCCTGGAATGGAGGGAAGGTCTTACAAGGAAAGTTTGAGAGACCTAGGGCTTTTCTCTTTAGAACGACAAAGGATGAGCGGTGACTTGATAGAGGTGTACAAAATGATCAGAGGTATAGATAGAGTGGACAGCCAGAGACTTTTTCCTAGGGTGGAGGTAGCTATTACGAGGGGGCATAGTTTTAAAGTGAGTGGAGGTAGATACAGGGGAGACGTCAGAGGTAGGTTCTTTACTCAGAGAGTGGTCGGGGCATGGAATGCATTGCCGGAGAGGGTAGTGGAGTCGGCCTCATTAGGGGTATTTAAGCGGCTATTAGATAGGCATATGGATGATAGTATAAGGTAGGGATGGAGGTTCGATAGACCTTAGGTTTGAGGTAAAAGTTTGGCACAACATCATGGGCCGAAGGGCCTGTACTGTGCTGTACTGTTCTATGTCCTATGTTCTAAGAAACCTCACTAGGCCACATGGAGAGGATACCGCCATGAAACCCGATGAAAATACCGCCAAGCTGAATATCGGGCAATGTGTGAAAAATACAGTTTATTTAAATTTGAGACTCTCTCTTCTTTCACCAATCATTCACTCTCCCTCTGTCTGTCTTTCTTTGTTGTCTCTCTGCTCTTTGAGTCCATCTCTGTTCTCTTCTCCTCGCTCATCACCTTTGCTTACATCTTCCCCTGACTTTCTCCATTCTCATCCCCTCTTTCGGGGTGAACAGCATTTATGGGCAGAGACAGATCCAGAGACAAAAGAATGAATATACAGAGAGGGTGAAGAAAAGTTCATGGGTGAGGAGAGAAACCTCTTCATCACAACTACTACTGTCAATGGGTGGAACTAAAGCAAAGAGATTATTGAAAATTGCCAGAGAAGCTAAATAAATCTCAAGTTATGTAAGTTTTTGTTTAAACATCATGGTCAGAATAACTGACTGTAAATTTTAATTGCATGTTGTTTTTATATCAGGGAGTAAGTTAATAATGTTACAAATTAAATGAACATTGGACAGAATGTAGCGATCAAAGGTTTCGTTGGAAATTGAGAAGCCTGGAATTCAAACAAAGTTTTCACTCGTAATAAAAGGAGAATTTGTTGACTCTGCAATCACCAGTCAATTACAATAACAGCAGCAGTTGGTCTCACCTGGACAACTAAGGCAGAGTGTATCAGTGTAATAAATCACACTAATAATGCTGTGATTTCACAGGATTGCTTCCCTTGTTGGTTCGAGTGGCTGCCATTCTTCTCGGGCTATTTTCCCTTTATGTGCGTTATCTTAATTGACGTTACTGCATATCAGGGTCATCTACACAGGGTGACAAGTAACAACACCTCCCCCTTCTCAAAGAAAGAGAGAGAGAGTACAAGTTTTAACAACTGAAGGAGGTTCCTACCTTATTCTTTTCTACTTTGTTAAAAGTTTACAGAATGCAGTTTCTGGTGCAGTTTTAAAGATGCTAACTGCGATTTAGTGGGGAGCACTATCACCTTGCGAGTCACATGGCTGTGTGTTAAAGTCCCAGAATAGGAACTTCTGTGCAAAACCTAGGCTAACACTCCAAACACAGTTCTGAGGGAGTGCTACATTGACGTAAGCATCACCTTTCAAATGGAAATTTAAACTGAGCTCATGTTTTCCCTCTTGGAGACATGCAAGAGAAGCCATGCCAATACATTAAAAAAAAGGCAATTCTCCATGATGTCCTGATCAATGCCTAACGTCATTTAGCATCATCATTAAAAAAAAAATGTGGTCATTATGATTCAGCTGTTAGTGGGGAGTTGCGGCACACAAATTGACTTTTGTATTTCCTGCATCAGCACAGACACCGTGTTTCAAAATATTCTACCAGAAGTCCATTATACTGCAGTTCAGTAAACTACAAATTCCCTTATGGGATGAAGATTTCATGGTTTCCTTTCATGGTAATTTCCATGGTAATTTACCATGGTTTCATGGAAAATATTTATCTAAATCATCATTATGCTCAAAAAAATGGGAGAAAATGGGGGTTTTCTTAACTTGCTCCTGATATAATGCAGCCCAGCAATTACACCGTTTCACTTTTTGGACCCTAATGTCGTCTTAGAATGCATGTAGAGTCATGGAGCTGAAGAACATGGAAACAGACCCTTTGGTCCAACACGTCCATACTGACCACATGTCCTAAATTAATCTAGTTCCGTTTGCCAGCATTTGGCCCATGTCCCTCTGAGCCCTTCATATTCATGTACCCATCCTGGTGCCTTTTAAATGATGTAATTGTACCAGCCTCTATCGTTTCCTCTGGCATCTCATTCCATACACGCTCCACCCTCTGAGTGAAAAAGTTGCCCCTTAGATCCCTTTTAAATCTTTACCCTCTCACCTTAAACATATGGCCTCTAGGTTTGTTCTCCCCTACCCTGGGTGAAAAGGCCTTGGCTACTCAACCTATCCAGGCCCCTCATGATTTTATAAACCTCTATAAGGTCATCCCTCAGTCTACAATGCTCCAGGGAAAATAGCCCCAACCTATTCAGCTTCTCCCTATAGCCCTAACCCTCCAACCCTGGCAACATCCTTGTAAATCTTTTCTGAACCCTTTCTGAACATTGCTAAAGGGATTGAGATTAAAAGCAGAGAGGTTATGTTGCAGCTGTACAAGGTGCTGGTGAGGCCACACCTGGAATACTGTGTGCAGTTTTGGTCTCCTTACTTGAGAAAGGATGTACTGGCACTGGAGGGGGTGCAAAGGAGGTTCACTAGGTTGATTCCGGAGTTGAGGGGGTTGGCTTATGAGTAGAGACTGAGTAGATTGGGATTATATTCATTGGAATTCAGAAGATTGAGGGGGTTCTTATAGAAATATATAAAATTATGAAGGGAATAGATAAGATAGAAGTAGAGAGGATGTTTCCACTAGCAGGTGAAGCTAGGGCAAGAGGGCATAGCCTCAAGATTAGAGGGAGCAGATTTAGGACTGAATTGAGAAGGAACTTCTTCACCCAGAGATTTGTTAATCTATGGAATTCCTTGCCCAGTGAAGTAGTTGATGCTACTTCAGTAAACGTTTTTAAAGATAAGGTAGATTTTTTTTGAACAATAAAGGAATTAAGGGATATGGTGAGAATGCAGGTAAGTGGACCTGAGTCCACGAAAAGATCAGCCATGAGCTTATTGAATGGCGGAGCAGGCTCGAAGGGCCGGACGGCCTACTCCTGCTCCTAGTTCTTATGTTCTTATGTTCAAGTTTCACACCATCCTTCCTATAGCAGGGAGACCAGAATTGAATGCAGTATTCCAAAAGTGGCCTAACCAATGACCTACAGCCGCAACATGACCTCCCAACGCCTATACTCAATGCACTGACCAATAACAGCAAGCATACTAAATGCCTTCTTCACTATCCTGTCTACCTGCAACTCCACTTTCAAGGACCTGTGAACCTGCACTTGATTGGCTGAACAGCAATTTGTTACAAAAACAGAAGTTGCTGGAATAGCTCAGCAGGTCTGGCAGCATCTGTGAAGAAAAGGTCAGAGTTAATGTTTCGGGTCTGGTGACCATCCTGAGATCGTGAAAGGCACGATATAAATGTAGGTCTTCTTTTGTAAAATTACCGATATGATTATCAATTCTCCTCGGTATTGATTGGCCATTTAGTGACAGTGACTAAAGAGGAAGCAGGTGTCAAATGTATGTACAGACCTTTACTACTTCACTTTGTGGATAGTGAATGCCAATATCAGGGAGGTGATGGCATAATGGTGTTATCACTGGACTGTTAATCCAGAGACCCAGGTAATATTCTGGGGACCTGGGTTCAAATCCTGCTTCAGTAAATGGTGGAATAAGAATTCTGTAATTAAGAATCTAATGGAGACCATGAATGCATCATTGGGGATAAGCCCATCTGGTTCCCTACTATCCTTACCTGGCCTGGCCTGTGACTCCAGGCCCACAGCAAGGGTTGACTCTGGGTAATTAGGGATGGGTAATAAATGCTGGCCTGGTCAGTGATACCTACATTGAGTATAGGAGTTGGGAGGTCATGTTGCGGCTGTAAGACATTGGTTAGCCCACTTTTGGAATACTATGTTCAGTTCTGGACTCCCTGCTATAGGAAGGATGGTGTGAAACTTGAAAGGGTTCAGAAAAGATTGACAAGGATGTTGCCAGGGTTGAAGACTTAGGGCTATAGGGAGAGGCTGAATAGGGATGGGTAATAAATGCTGGCCTGGTCAGTGATACCCACATTGCATGAATTAATTAAAAAAAAAACAACTTAGCACTTTTACTCTCCTGACCTGAGTGCCAACTAAGCTACTTGTGGAGTGCAGCAGTGCTGTGGAATCAAATTTGCTGCATTATCTTCTGAAATACATCCTTTCCAGCCGGCCTGACTAGATATTGATCAATTTAATTTTATTTGATTTTGTATTGGTGACTTATAACGTCCCTGTGAAGTGGCCAGATTTGCTTGTGAGGAAGGTAATTCCCCATCACCTCAATGATAAATATGATGGGAAATTCATGCTGATTTTGACAGCGATGCCTATGAATGAAGAAAACAAATACAATTCTCACACCATCCTGTCCGACTAACTTTGGACCAAAGGTCCACACTGTGCACTCTATACAGCAGGGAGTTCCCTGGTTTATATTTCATTGGCTCTCACCCTGTTTCATGAGCTGAATGCTCACACAGAAAGGTGTTTTTTTTTCAAATAACTGCTCAACAAAGTCATCAAAGGACCTAAATGAAAATGGCTTATAGACATTTATAAAATCATGAGGAGTATGGATAGGGTGAATAGCCAAGGTCTTTTCCCCAGGGTACTGGAGTCCAAAACTAGAGGGACATAGATTTAAGGTGAGAGGGAAGAGATTTAAAAGGGACCTAAGGGGTAACTTTTTCACACAGAGGGTGGTGCGTGTATGGAATGAGCTGCCAGAGGAAGTGGTGGAGGCTGGTACAATTACAACATTTAAAAGGAATCTGGATGAATAGGATGGGTTTAGAGGGACATGAGCCAAATACCGGCAAATGGGACTAGTTTAATTTAGGATATCTAGGTCGGCATGGATGAGTGGGCCAAAAGGTTTGTTTCCATGCTGTACAACTCTATGACTCTATGACTGAATAATAAATTTAAAGTAGATAACAGGCCAAACATCTTGACTCAAATTAGGTTAAAACATTTGTTTTTAACCAAGCCTGTTTGGACATGTTATAAAACATCTCTGTGGCAGGAAGGAAATAAACTTGGATCATCTGTCCCAGAGGTAGGGACAATACCACTGCACCACAAGACACCCCCAAATTATGTTACATGCTTGGGCTAATTGATTAATTAAGGTGGTGGGTGTGTAATATTGCAGCTGTTCAAGGTACAGTTCATTTTTTTTGTTTTATTTCTCATGGGATGTTGACATCAATAGCAAGTCCACCACTTGGTACCAATCCTTAATTACCCTTGAAATGAATGGCTTGCTTAGCTATTCCAGAGGGCAGTTTCTGCTGTGGGTCTAGACTATTTCTGGCCCTGGAGTACGTTAGTGAGCCAAATTGGTCTTTAACAACAATTTAGGATAGTTTCATGCTCACTGTTGCTGAAACTGGATTTTATTCCAGATTTTTAAATGAATTCAGATTCCACCAGTTCCCAAGGTTTGATCTGAACCCACTTTTCACAAACTATTAGCCTTGGGATCTGCACAACATCTAATGAGAGTTACCATTTTGCAACCATCTCCTCACCTTACCATGCCTCGATGTTATGATTGGAGACGTAACTAGACAGAGGAGCTTTGTTGGGCCAAATGAACCGTTCTCACCCCCTGACTTACCTTGTTAAACTGACTGATATAAAAATAGATGCAGGGCTTTCAGCTTTTATCTTCAGACAGCTGTAACCTATAAACTGCAGATCAAAGTGTGACGCTGTGGCTCAATGAACTGAGTTGTTGTGCAATAGGCACTCTGATATTCTCTAAATAAAACAAGATGCTGTTACCCCAGCTGGCAAGATGATTGGAAAATAATCATGTTGATTTCTCAACAATGACCATGAGCTACCATCATGCCATTTTCTCTCACTCTCATATTGTCTGTAATCTGGTATGTAGGAGGTTTTCTGCATTGGAGATACTCCTTCATCTCTTGCTTCATTTGGTCTTTTGTATGCCAAACCCTTACTATCTGTGGAGGATAGGGATACAGACTTTCTGCAAATGCCAACAAACATGAATACCATTCCAATGTCACTCTCCTGTCTACTGCAAAGGACTGCACAATCAAATTAAACAAGTTGATGAGAAAAAATTAAAGATGGGGTCTAGCATCGATCTGGCAAGTATAGGTATCCTCAGGTAGGAATCAGCAGATTGTGAGAAGTGGGTGTTTGTAATTACAGGACAAGTTAGCCAGTTTAGTTCCTTGTCTCCTTTGTAAAATCATCTAATGTCTGCTTTTCGGATCTGGTTTTGTTCTCAATCCCACTTTCCTGTCTCTCTCTCTTGATCTCTCGAAACTCACACCCCAGCCTTTGACTCTCTCATTTACTTTTTTAAATTCATTCATGGGATATGGGCATTACTGGACTGGCATTTATTGCTCATCTCTAATTGCCCAAGGGGCAGTTAAGAGTCAGTCACATTGCTGTGGGAGTCACATGTAGGCCAGACCAGGTAAAGATGGCAGATTTCCTTCCCTAAAGGGCATTTGTGAACCAGATGGGTTTCTCCAGATGCGTTTTTCATAGTCATCATTATGCACTGGATTCCAGATTTATTTTATTATTAAATTCAATACCCACCATCTGCCATAGCGAGTTTCAATCAAAAATCTAACTCAGTTTTGAATTAATTCAATGACCCAGCCCTACACTACTTTCTGGAGAAAAGAATCCACACTTCAATGGCTCAAATCTCTTATCTCTGTCTCAAAGGGGAGACCTGTTATTCTTAAACTGTGTCCCACTGTCTCCCTGCACCAACCTGCCATATCTCCCTCAGGACCTCATATTCTTTCAATCAAATCATCTCTCATTTGTTTCAAGTTGAGTGAGTACAGTCAAATCATTGACAGTAAAAATTGGTCCCTAGTCCCAGTTCTGAAGTTCCCCATTTAAATCTGGCTAGTTTCATTGTGACTGCCATTGTCATAATAGACATAAAGATGGTTGAAAATTATCACTATCAAGTCCCTACAGTGTAGAAACATGCCCTTCGGCCCAACAAGTCCACACCAAACCTTGGAGCATTCCACCCAGATCCATCCCCCTAATCTATACATCCCTGAACACTACAGGCAGTTTAGGGTGGCCTATCCCCCTAACCTACACATCTCTGGACTGTGTGAGGAAGCTGGAGCACACCCACACAGACAGTGGGAGAATGTGCAAACTTCACACAGATAGTCACCCAAGGGTGGAATTGAACCCAGGTCCCTGGTGCTGTGAGGCAGCAGTGCTAACCACTGAGCCACCATTCTGCCCTGAATCATGTCTTTAAATGTAACATCATTGAGCGGATACATGAGCTGGACAACACCCCCTGCCACCTCCAGCCCCCCCCCCCCCCCCCCACCCCCACCCCCACCCCACAGATGTGCATGAACACAATATCATTCTGTGGTGAGTAGCTTACCTCCTGACTACCCAAAATCTGCGATCTACAAGGTGCAGGTCATGAGTGTGATGGAATACTCACATTTGTCTGAATGAGTTCAGTTATAACAAGACTTATGGATTTTAACGCCATCCAGGATAAAGCAGCCAGCTTGAAAGGCATTCCATCCAGTACCTCAGACACCCTCTCCCTCCACCACTGGCATACAGTACCATACAGACAATATATTTTAACAACAGAGGCTTCTTTAACAAACCTATGACCTCTACTGTTTAGGAGGACAAGGACAGCAGATGCATGGAAACTGCACCACCTGCAAGTTCCCCTCCAAGACACACACCATCCTGAGTTGGAATAATAGATTGTTACTTTGCTGCTGCTGGTCAATGTCCTTACAGCTCTGTGAGTACAATCACCCCACATGGATTACAGCTCACCACAACCTTCTCAAGGGGCAATTAGGGATGGGTAATAAATGCTGCTGTAGCCAGTGATACCCACATTCAGCGAATGAATATAAAAATAGCAGGTAGCAGCTCACCAGGCGCAATGTTAAACATTTTTTGTGCTCCATGTTTAAATATGTCCACTGTTTCGAATTACTGGTTGATGCATTTAAATCTAGAAACAACAGATCATCACCTGGATCTGCTGATTGTTTTTGCTAGAGGAATTGTTTAACCACCAATTAGTTGTACTTAGTTTATTTTAATATAAATAATGTCCTGGCTTTGATGTTGTTTTCCTCTTCCGACTTCAGTGTTTTCTGATAGGTGTTAATTACAGCTCACTACTAGCTGTGATACCATTAGCTAAAGAGTGTTTTTGTTCCCTGCTTAAATGCTTGTTTGAGTCGGCATTTGACTCTGTTATTGTGTAAGTTCAGATGTTCGATCACTGTGCTCCTTCAATTCTGAGCTTTTTCTCATGCCCCATTTTTACTGGCCCAGTGTTGATGGCTGTGCCCTCCGTTGTCTGGGTCCTAAGTCCTGGAATTTCCTCGCTAAACCTCTCCTGCTCTACATATGAACATAAGAAATAGGAGCAGGTGCTGGCCCCTTAAGCCTGCTCTGCCATTCAACAAAATCATGGCTGATCTTTTCATGGACTCAATTCCACTTACCCACCTGCTCATCATAACCCTTAATTGCTTCACTGTTAAAAAAAAAACTATCTTTGCTTTAAAAACATTCAATGAGGTAGCCTTAACTGCTTCACTGGGCAGGGAATTCCAAACATTTGCAACCCTTTGGGTGAAGATATTCCACCTCAACTCAGTCTTAAATCTGCTCCCCCTTATTTTGAGGCTATGCCTCCTAATTCTAGTTTCACCTGCCAGTGGAAACAACGTCCCTGCTTTTATCTTATCTATTCCCTTCATCAGTTAATGTGTTTCTGTGAGATCCCCCCTCTTTCTTCTAAATTCCAATGAGTATTGTCCCAGTACTCTCTGCCTTGCTCTTTTAATTAAGAGTCCTTTAGACCTATGTTCAACAGCCTTTTGGATACCTGTCCTTGCATCTCCAAATATAGCTCACTGTTGAATTTTGTGTGAAGATTCTTGTTACGAAGTGCAGGTTTACTATGTTAAAGGCACTATATAAATGTAAAATGTCTATCCCAGCCAGCCAACTCCTAGCTCGGGCTGATGGTATCAACACTGAAGCAAGGGGGCATGTGGGCAGACGAGGTGGTGTTTGCTGACTCTTGGGGAAATGACTCTGGAGGGAGATTTGGGTATGGGAGCATTGAGTATTGGTGACACTGGGGAGTGGGACCAGTGGAGAGTGTGAGTTTCCTCACTCTGTGGAATGGGAACAGATAGGATGGAGAGTCACAGGGTCTGAGACTGGTGCGTGGCAACCTCTGAATTTCAACTTTCCTTAAACAAGGGGGTGTAAGGGTTTTGGGGTAAGCGGGAATCTGATCAGCCATGACCTCACTGAGGGATTGAGTGGAATATTCCTGCTTCTAATTTATCTGTTCACATATTCAACTGAAATCAGGATGGATTGTAGGCTTTACTGAGCCAATGCTGGGATTTGATGGCTAGAATCTAATCTGACTGGTAACAGCTCAGTATTCTGCAGGCTCTAAAGCACACATGGCAATGGATAGTGATTGCTTGCAGTGTTAATTAATACTCTGCCTCATCAGCAATGCTACTAATGATCTCCACCCTTTCTAAGCCCTGAGAAACCAGCATTCAGATATCATTCTGCATGACTTCACAGTGTGCTCATTATAATGGCTGTGTCATTATTTATCCATTATATGTGTGTTATTTCATGAACGAGGATTCAATTATAGAATAGTGTGCCAGCATTTTTCCGGAGTAGTTTGCTGTAACTGAACTTGTTTATCTGAACCTTGTGACCCATTTGATAAATACAAACTCAGTAGTCAGAGGCGAGAGGGTAAAGTCCCATTCCAGATTTTATTGCAGTTTCTTTATTTGTCAAGGTTCACATTGAAATCTTTTTGTTTATGTTGAGCTGGGTTCAGAGACAGGTCAGACCTGACATTGCAAGTTTAGACTTGAACGATGCTCAATTAAGTATAAATCATAAAGCCTTTTAGAAATGTTTAAGTATAAATCAAAACCACCTTGGAGGGAAAGAAGAGAAACCAAAATCTAGTTTTGCAAATGGTTTTTCTAAAATCCCCAATGCAGAACAATCTGAAACAATGCCGCATATATAATCCTGAAAGATTATTTTTTATTCATTCACAGGATGTGTGGATTGTTGTCTAGGCCAGCATTTATTACCCATCCCTAACTGCCCAGAGATAAGATAAGATATAGGAGCAGAATTAGGCCATTCAGTCCATCAAATCTGCTCCACTATTCGATCATGGCTGATACGTCTCTCACCCCCATCCTCCTGCCTTCTCCCTGTAACCCTTGATTCCCTTTCTAATCAAGAACCCATCTATCTCTGTCTTAAATACACTCAATGTCTTGGCCTCCACAGCCCTCTGTGGCAATGAGTTCCACAGATTCACCACCGTGTGGCTGAAGAAATTCCTCCTCATCTCAGTTCTAAAGGGTCGACCTTTCACTCTGAGGCTGTACTTTCAGGTCCTAGTCTCTACTACTTGTGAAAACATCTTCTCCATATCCACTCTATCCAAACCTCTCAGTATTCTGCAAATTTCAATGATATCCCTTTTCATCCTTCTATACTCCATAGAGTACAGACCCAATGTCCTCAACTGCTCCTCATTTTGTAAACCTCCTCTGGACCATCTCCAACACCAGCATGTACTTTGTAAGATACAGGCCCCAAAACTGCTCACAATATTCCAGCCTCAGCAGTACATGTCTGCTCTTGTATCCCAGTTCTCTTGAAATGAATGCAAACATTGCATTTGCCTTCCTAACTGCCATCTAAACCTGCATATTAACCTTAAGAGAATCCTGAACTAGGATTCCTACGTCCTTTCATGCTTCAGAAATCTAAAGCCTTTCCCCATTTAGAAAATAGTCTGTGCTTCTATTCTTCCTACCAAAGTGCGTAACCTCACATTTTCCCACATTGTACTCCATCTGCCACTTCCTTGCCCATTCTCCCAGTCTGTCCAATTCCTTCTGCAGCCTCTCTGCTTCTTCAACACAATACTAAGAGTCAGCCGCATTGCAGTGGGTTTTGGAGTCACATATAGTCCAGATTTAGGTAAGGAGAGCAGTTTCCTTCCCTAAAGGACATCAGTGAATCAGATGGGTATTTCCCCAACAACGGATTCATGGTCATTATTAGACTCATTTCCAGATTTTTATTGATTTCAAATTCTACCATTTCCCATAAACCGCAGGTCTCGAGAACAATACTTGGGTCTATGGATTAATAATTTCGCAGCAATAGAAGATATATTTGAGATCTTCATTGTCTCTAGTTACGAGTGATCAACATACCAGGGAAACTGGTGCATCCCTCCCATTATGCGGCCAGAGTTGAAATATTACAGTAGCATCTTCGCAGTGTCTTCAGGTTCCCATGCTCTCACCTCTACATTACCCAGAATGGCTCCTCAGTATGACTGACTTCCCAAGGGCTCCTTCAGAACTCTAACCCCACTGTTCTGCCACACTGCCCAGTGCTGTAACATATCCGGGACTTTCACACCAGCCATGTATACCTTCTGTAGCGCTGTCCTCTTTACTGCTGGCTGACAAGAAAGACAAGGAAGTGCCTGAGCAAACTGTCATATTGTAATAATCACAGTCACTGATTTATACTGTCCTCGGAAAAACAAGCAGAATCACGGAGAATGGTCCATTATCTGATTGCATAATTAAATGAAAATACAATGTAACTATGATATAGACTATCATGCCTCTACAACTCTGTCCTTTTTCTAACAGAGTCTGTTTTAATTGTGCAAACATGGAAAGTTGCTGTAAGAGTGCCATTCTGTTATGTTCTAAATTATGGAAGTAAATCGATGTCAATAAATGACCCTCAATTCTGCTTCAGTGCTCCAGACCAGGGGATAGAAAACACACCCCTCACTTTGCTTGCCATTTTTCCACGGGATTGCTGACAAGGCTAGCATTAACCCCCAACCCCTGAGGAAGTGGTGGTGAGCCACATTCTTGACTGAGTGGCTTAATTGCTTGGCCAATGTAGAAAGTAGTTAAGAATCAGTACATTTCTGTGGGTATGGAGTCACATATTGACCAAACCAGGTAAAGATTTGACCAGGGGAAGTCAGAGGTAGACCATTCCTTGACCAAGACTACACACTTGCGAGGAAGATCAGTCAGAAGGAGGAAATCTGTTTGATTCCTTCTTCTAGAGCTTAGCAATGCTGAGATTTCCTGCAGCGTTCTCACAGCCACTGTTGAACTAGTTCTTTCAGCAAAGACCAGGAACTGAATTGGGGTATTTCCTAATCTATTGACTGAATGCATTTACTGAATTAGTTATAAAAGAAGCTTAAAAACAACCCACTGATTTACATTTGCAGTGTTGAAAGTAGAATAGAAATGACATTGGCTTTTGAAATATGATTCACTTGAAATAAACATAGCAGGATGTTGTATTATTTTCCGACAGAAGAATCTTGTTGAGCTGGAATCCTGACAGTTGGAGAAGAATTTTTACAAAGTTTTTTTTTCCCTGAATCAGCCAGTTTTGATTATATCCCTGTAGATTATTTTCTCTTGTGGGAGACTGCTTAGCTCTATGGGGTGCTGGTAATGATGTATGAGTCTGGAGGGACCAGACTTGTTGGGTCTAATGGTCATTTTGTAATCATTCTATTTGTACATGTGAACACCACTGCGTGTAAGTTCCCCTCCAAGCCATTTACTGTCCTGACTTGGAAATACGTCACCATTCCTTCACTGCCGCTGGGTCAAAATTCTGGAATTCCCTCCGTGAGGGCATTGTGGGTCAATCTACAGCACATGGGCTGCAGCGACTCAAGAAGGCAGCTCACCCCCACCTTCTCAAGGGCAATGAGAGACAGGCAATAAATACTGGGTCCAGCCAGCATTGTCCATGTCCCATGAATGAATAAAAAAGTTGCATCCCAATGAGCTTTTTCTAAAAAAAATTAATTCATGTGATGTGGGCAAAGCTGGTTGGGCAAGCATTTATTGCCCATCCTTGCAAAAATGAAACAAGAACAGAAATTGCTGGAGAAACTCAGCGGGTCTGGCAGCGTCTGTGAAGAGAAAGAAGAGTTAACGTTTTGAGTCCAGTGACCCTTCATCAGAGCAGCTGGGTATGTTGCCAGGCCACTTCCCAGAACAGGAGTGGATGTGGAGTCTCATGTGGGACCGACTGAGTAATAGCAGCAGATTTCTTTCCCTGAAAGGCATCAACGATTCAGATGGGTCTTTATAGGAAACCAATTTTAGGGTCATCACTAGGATACCAACTTTGATTAAAATTCCCCAACTAACATGACAGGATTTAAACTTGTGTCTGCAGATCATTTGTCCTGGTTTCTGGATTACAGGCCCATGTAGCATAACCACGATGTTACAATACACCCCTCTAGGGTGCGCGGACATTTCTTTGCATCTATTATAGATCATAACTAACATTGAGCATACTGCACTTACCATTTGTAAAAAGTATTTTACGTATCTAATGTTTTTTTTAAAGATCAATCAACATGGATACAAGAAGTACACATTTGCCAGGTTTTCATTAGATTTCACGTTGGAATTTTGGCCGGTTTGAAATATTGGAAGAAAAACATCAAACCTTTACTTCCAAGCCAACGTCTGTTTAGAAGACATTGTCCAAGAGTAAGTAAACTTGTACCAATGTGTTTGGTGAATGCAGTGCTTCAAGAGATTGGTGTCAGGTGTACTAGCAACCTGGACCGCCAGTCAGGCTTGGTTTGAGGGTTTAATCCTCTTCTCCATTTTCCATGCTGCATTACTGCAACTTACCTTCAGGAAATCATTCCCAGACATTGAGATAATCACCAGATCAGACAGGGAACTGTTTAACCTACACAGCCTTCTATCCAAAACCAAAATCTCTCCTACCTCTGTCATAGAACTTCAGGGATGCAGCTGAAATGTATGTGTGCTAACTCAAAAACTGATCTCTAGATCACTGTTAACTCCGTCGCCTAAGCAAATACATAACTGGACCTTTCACTAAACACCCAGAAAACTAATAACATTTTCCCTTAGCACAACACCACCCCCCATCAAGGGTCAATGTTGACATCCTGAAAACATGAGCCATTTTCTATATCTTGGGGGCCTCCTGTTGATGGAACTAGGTACTGATGATAACGTTCATCCTCGCGTCCAATGTGCTAACTTGATGATCAGCTGCCTGAGGAAATGAGGATTTGAGGACCAGGATCCCAAACATGAGACTAAGGCCACGTTTACCAAGTAACAGTAATCCCTGGCTCCTATATACTTTGGAGACTTGGACGACCTCAGCAGGCACCATTTTGTTGGAAAAGTATCACCAGTGAGATCTTCACAAGATCCACTAAATCCAGCAGCGTGAAAGGTGGTCTAACAGCGGTGTCCTCGCTTCCCAACCTGCCCAACATTGAGTCTTAATCAATTGTAATTTAGAATGCCTTTCACAACCTCAGGATGTTCCAAGGTGCTTTGCAGCCAATGAAGAACTTTGTGAAGTGGAGTCACTGTTATAATGCAGGAACAGGCAGCCAATTTACATACAGTACAAATAACACACACAACAATGTGACAGTGACAAGTCAGAAATTGCTGGAAAAATTCAGCACGTCTGGCGGCATCTGTGGAGAGAAAGCAGAGTTAACGTTTTGGGCCCACTGACCCTTCTTCAGAATAGTGACAGTGACCAGATCATTTGTCAGTGTAATGCCACTTGATGGGTTAACATTGAGAGTTAAATTAAGAAAAAATCCAGCTACTCTTCTGCAAAAGATGGCACTTTTCCTGTCTACCTGAGAGAACAGATGACATTTTGGTTAATATCTGAGACACACAGTGGCACTTCTGACAGTGCAGAGCTCAATGAGAATTGCAGCAAAATGTTAGACTCCTTCATGAAGTTATCTAACTAATGACAGTGATATTTGAAAGCACCAGAGCACATTTTCAACACTTGAACAATTGTGTAGAAAGCACAGTGTCGGTGTTAACATTAACTCCTGCCTCCTTTACAACACTTCTGTTTCAGACTGACAGAAATAACATGTTTATACTGCACATTGCCACTCTCAGGATGTCCTGACACACATCACCACTGACCAGATACTTCTGAAATGGGGTCAATGTTGTTAGGTATCATACTATAAGGATTGACGTTGTTTCATACATTATCCATCACTTAGTCGAGCTCTTCCATTGTATGTGCAATTTGAACTGGCCTTTCTTCTGTACACTCATTAAATTCTGCCAATGGGAAATGGCTAATGGAAGACAACATCACATCAGACTTGAGAACCAATGAAACCATCATTTATTTTTATGTCATAAAACTTAAAATCCCAATGAAATTATAAAGGTTGAATAATACTCTGTCCCCTCCTTCCATCAACAGCGTAAGAACTGATTATCTGGTCATTCTGCTAGCTGCCCTTTCTTTGTGAATGAACTAGAACAGAACTTAATGTGACTTATGTTAAGTTAATCATTTAGTCTACCTTTCATTTTATTTTCCACCTATGCATTAAATGATGAGCAGTTTGGAAGTACTGGGTGTCTGTTCATGAGTTACTAAAAGCTAGCATATAGATGCAGCAAGCAATTAGGAAGGCAAGTGGTATAGAGTCATTGAGAGCTACAGCTCTGAAAAAGGACCTTTTTCTGTGGTAGTGAGAAACAACCACCAAACTATTTGAATCCCATTGTCCAGCATTTGGCTCATAGCCTTGTATACCTTGACATTGTAAATGCACATCTAAACACTTCTTCAATGTTATGAGGGTTACTGCCTCTACCACCCTTACAGGCAGTGAGTTCCAGATTCCATTACCTAGGGATTTTTTCCTCATATCTCCTTTAAAATTTCCGTCCCACACCTTGTCCCCCTAGTCATTGAGCCCTTCATCAAATGTTTCTTTCTGTCTATATTATCTGTGCTCCTTAAAATTCTACACATCTCAACCATGTCCTCTCTCAATCTCCTCTGCTTTAATGTTGGCCTTCATTGCAATGCCATTTGAGTAGAGGAATAAAGATGTCTCATTGCAGTTGTATGGAGTGTAGTGAGACTGCAGCTGGAGTTTTGGGTAATTTTGTTCTCCTAATGAGATAGCGGTGGATGTTCTCCAGATTAATCCCTGAGATAGCAGGATTATTTTATGAGGACACCGGGTGTGTATTTCTGAGAGTTTTGACAAATGAGAGGTGATCTGATTGAAACTTATAAAATATTCTTCCGGGCTTTGTCAACGTGCGAAGTGGATAGGATATTCCCCCTGTCTGGTAAATCCAAAACCATGGGACATAATCTCAGTATAAGGGTCAGGCTATTCATATCAGAGATGGAGAAGCATTTCTTTACTCAGAGAGCGGTGTATCTTTGAAGTTCTCGACCCCAGATGGATGTGAAAGAGTATATTCTAGACAGAAATCGATAGGCTTCTGGAGATTAATGACATTAAGGGATATGGAGATAGTGCGGGTCTGTAGTATCGTGATATCAATCATGATCAAATTGAATGGTGGAGCAGTGTCAATGGGCCAAATGGCCAGTTCCTACAGCTCCTATGTTTGCAAGAATTATAGAACATCTTTGGGCTGTGATGCACAGTTATGTCATTTCACTGGGTTTTTTTTTCTGATTTCTGGACGAGCAGGGAAACATCCTGCAGACATTACAGTTGTGTAATTTGTATGTTTGAGCCCAGTTAGCAAGTACAGATCATTGTTAGCCTGATGCTGTTCATCAGTTTGTCTGCACACTGGTTTCTTCTTTCAATCAGCCTGTTATCAACAGACAGCAGGTTCTGTTGAGCAGTGTTATATAGAATCAGAATGTGATAGTTGTTATGTTGGGGCCGGGTGGGGGTTGTATTTGTCTAATGAACTTGTAGTGACTGTTCTTATTTATACTTGCTCAGTATTTTGATGTCAGTGGTGAAAGGTTGACTTTCTGGCTTATCACTATGTTTATAAACTCATTGCTGAATGACCCTGGCTCTTTGTTTCAAAACTGCACTCGGTTAACTCTAAGATAAAGGCATTTCCACAACATGAGAGAGACAATTTGGCAAGGATCTTCATGACATGATCACAAGGACAGAGTTGTATCACAATTGGATTTTCTGAGCAATTGTGCAAGATACCTTGTAACATTTCTTGTCAGCGTTCTCCTGTTCTTAATTGTATTAGTGCTTAGTTTCAGTGCCATAGCCCTGCTCTCTCTCATTAGAGA
>NC_063358.1:4417661-4421863 GCF_021869965.1 Rhincodon typus
GAGAGGTGCTTAGTGCTTAGTTTCAGTGCCATAGCCCTGCTCTCTCTTATTAGAGAGGGGTGACTGTTGGTGGCTTAACCTGAAGGTCACCACACCTCAGGCAAGGGGAGAGGTTGAGATAGAGAGCCCCACATGGTAACCTCAGTCAGTGTGGGAACCATTGTTGTTGATGTCACTCTGCACTGCCAATCAGGCATCCAGCCAACTGAGCTAGGTAACCACCCACTACCCAGCCTGCCCAAGTGATCCAGTGACCAGTGTCAATCGTAACTGAGTGACTCAGTCACTCATCTAAGCTGTGATGCCAAGTACATTACTGAGAAAATCCCACACTGTCAGTGATGCTGTTGTTTGGATGAGATATTAACACAGGGCTCCATCTGCTCTTCCAGCCCATCGAGTTTGCTTCACCATTCATTCATGGTTGATATGTTTCTCAACCCTATTCTCCTACCTTCTCATATACTCATGGAGTCATACAGGTCTACAGCAAGAAAACAGGCCCTTCAGGCCAACTTGCTCATTCTGCCCAGTTTTCACAATTTAAAATAGTCCCATTTGCCTGCATTTGGTCCATAACCCTCCATACCTTTCACATTCATGTACCTTGTACTCGCTTCCACCATTACCTCTGGCAGCCTGTTCCAGACACTCTCTGTATGAAGAAATTGCACCCCGGACCCTAGTATATGGGAATGTAAATGTAATCCTGTTCTTCTGATCATGTTCAGATATTACCGATATACAAATCACTGACATGTTCAGAATATAGACAAACTCAGACCCCTTGCTAGGAAAAAAGAACTATTCCTACATCTACTAACTAACTAAACACTGTCCTCCCACTGAAAACAGTGGCATTAAACAATCAACCTATTTTTCTAATCAAGCTATTCAGAGATGTCATTACAGACCCCTGGAGCAGGTGGGAATTGAACCTGGGCCTGCAGGTCCAGAGGTAGGGACACCACCAGTGTGACGACCCACAGTAAACAATCAAACTCTAAATATTATCAAAGATAGTAGGAACTGCAGATGCTGGAGAATCCGAGACAACAAGGTGCAGGGCTGGATGAACACAGCAGGCCAAGCAGCATCATAGGAGCAGAAAGGCTGACGTTTCGGGCCTAGACCCTTCAAACTCTAAATATTAATTGGTTTTTACTGGACCCATTTATTTTACCCTTTTGACCATAATTATAAATAGTTTAAGATGTTTCTATTTCAAATAATTTGGACTGCTGCATAGCTCAGGGAAATATGTCTCCTTGCGCTGGCACATTTTTAGTGCATTTTCACCAAACTTCATTATCATCATCATCATCATAGAATCTCTACAGTGTGGAAACAGGCCCTTCGGCCCAACAAGTCCACACCGACCCTCAGACCCATTCCCCCTATAACCCATCCCTGAACACTACGGGCAAGTTAGCATGGCCAATCCATTGAGCCTGCTATAGGTGCCGTATTGTTAGCCATGGTTCCGATGGTAACGAAACTTGCACAAGCCAGATCATTGCTGGTTTAAAGATCTACTCCGGATATATGAGCACAAAAGCCTAGGCTGAAGCTGTGATCTTGGCTGCTTGAGTGGTTGCAAAGTATCCCAAATAGTTTTGAAGATCAATAAGGACCTTTTTCCTCATCCCCCAATCCCCTGCCTTCTGCAATATCCAACTCTTAAAAACCATCGCAAAAACAAAATCTTGTGCTGTAATATGTGGGGGCTTACTGTGCTCAAATTTGTTGCCATGTTTTCTATATTATGACAGTCACTACAATTCAAAACTAAAAAAGCACAAGCGCTTGGGAACATCCTGGGATTGAGAAAGTGTGAAACAAACAAAAGCCCTTTCTTTAAATTAAAGTACCTGTTGTAACATTGGTGTAGAATTTCAAAATAAGCATTACATTTTTGACATGGACAAAAATAAGAATGGAGGGGAAGGAACATTAGGCCTAATGGTCAGAATTTTTGAAAAATTCCCATAAGGTCGCCTAGATTTGGTGTATTCTTGAAAACCAAATGCTAAAATTTAATTTAAATTTCCCCAGGTCTAACTATTCATTTTAGCAAGTGAAGTATTTTTCTAAAGTTCTGATTAGCTCCAAAGGGCTATTTGTTTTGTTCAAAGCAAAAGATCAACAACCAAAAATTAATCGCCAGCTGAGGGTCATAAAATCAGAATACAATGTGGGGTTCTCTTGTGTTGCAGTGGTAATGGACCTACCCTTGAACCAGAAGGCTTAGGCCCAAGACACATGTTCCAGAAATTTGTCACAACGTCGCTGAAAAGGTTGGGTAATAATATCTACTGTCAGCTTCGAGGAATTAATCCATTTGTGTTAGGGATATGAAACTGGAATCAATTTTGTGCACGTGCACTACAAGCAGACTTAAGATCAGTAAAACTGAAACTACTATTCTTTTTTCAACAAATTTCTCAAAACAACTTTCAAAAGTACTTGAATATTTGGCAAATCAAGATTTATATAAAAGAAATCTCTCTGCAACCCTTGATCCCTTTACTGATCAAGAACCTATCGATCTCTTTCTTAAATACACTCAAAGACTTGACCTCCATAGTCTTCCGTGGCAATGATTTCCACACATTCACCATCCTCTGGCTGAAGAAATTCCGCCTCATCTCAGCTCTAAAGGGTTGTCCCTTCACTCTGAAGTTGAGCCCTTGGGTCCTAGTCTTCCTACTAATGGAAACATCTTCTCCACGTCCACACTATCCAGGCCTCTCAGTATTCTGCAAGTTTCAATCAGATCCCCCTCTCATCCTTCTAACTCCATTGAGTACAGACCGAGAGTCCTCAACTGCTCCTCAAATGACAAGCCCTTCATTCCTGGGATCATTCTTGTAAAAACCCGTCTGAACTCCATTCAACTCCAGCACATCCTTCCTTAGATACAGGGGCCAAATCTGTTCACAATATAACAAATACAGTCTGACCAGAGCCTTACGAAGCCTCATCAGTACGTCTCTGCTCTTGCACTCTAGCCCTCTTGAAATGAATGCTACCATTTCATTTGCCTTCCTAACCGCCAGCTGGAGCTACATGTTAACCTTAAGAAAATCCTAAACAAGGGCTCTCAAGTCCATTTGTGCTTCAGATTTCCAAAGCCTTTCCCCATTTAGAAAATAGTCTATGCTTCTATTCTCCTTACCAAGATGCAGAATCTCACTCTTTCCCACATTTTATTCCATCTGCTATTTCTTTGGCCATTCTCCCAGCCTGTCCAACTCTTTCTGCAGTCTCCCCACCTCCTTAACACTACCTGCTCCTCCACCTACAGAAGTGCAAATCTTTTTCTTTCTTTTCAATTCTTATGCTCAAACCTCTCTTTTTTGACCCCTCCTGGAAACGTTGAAATCCTGTGGTCCATTCCAATAACTCCTAGGCACCCAGAGTGTCTATTCTTTGTATACAAGATGGGACAGCAAGTCAGGAACAGTTTGACTGCGGCAATCATTGCAGGCAAATCCAATCCCACTCTCAGCTAAAACAGTGGCAGGAGATGGAGTCAATCTCCTCTGTGTGAGCTGTGACCATTGAGGACATATTGTAACTCTCCTGAAAGCCAACTTGGGGGCATTGCCAAAAAAACACCCAAAGAATTGCAGATACTGGGAATCAGAAACAAAAACCCAGCAGGTCTGGCAGCATCAGTGGAGAGAAAGCAGAGTTAATGTTTTGGATCCAGTGACCCTTCTTCAGAATGATGTTTCAATTCTGAAGAAGAGTCTGAAGAAGAACAGATGAAAAGTGGGGAAGAACTTTAAGATGTTGGCACTGCTGGTACAAAGCATCACATTTCCCTTTATAGAAATCATTGGTGGAGAAATATGCTTAACTCTGCTTAAAATTTCTTCTTCTAAAGGAATTGCCAACTCCTGAAATTATGGAATGCCATGCGCAGAAACTGTTTCTGCATTAGGCACATTCCCCAATCCCACATTCCTGTTTCTACCACTCTGTTATTGAGAGTGGATTTAACATTAGCTTTGTGGGTCTTGATATAAAGTTTATCTATTTCACCCCTCCAGCTTTGCAATACATGATTAACGTAGTTAGAACATAGAACATAGAACATAGAACATTACAGCGCAGTACAGGCCCTTCGGCCCTCGATGTTGCGCCGATCTGTGAAACCAATCTGAAGCCCATCTAACCTAAACTATTCCATTATC
>NC_063358.1:4422263-4439184 GCF_021869965.1 Rhincodon typus
AGTTTTGTACAGCTGCAACATGACCTCATGGCTCCGAAACTCAATCCCTCTACCAATAAAACCTAACATACTGTACGCCTTCTTAACAACGCTATCAACCTGGGTGGCAACTTTCAGTGATCTACACACATGGACACCGAGATCTTTCTGCTCATCCACACTACCAAGAATCTTACCATTAGCCCAGTACTCTGTATTCCTGTTACTCCTTCCAAAGTGAATCACCTCACACTTTTCCACATTAAACTCCATTTGCCACCTCTCAGCCCAGCTCTGCAGCTTATCTATGTCCCTCTGTAACCTGCAACATCCTTCCGCACTATCCACAACTCCACCGACTTTGGCGTCATCCGCAAATTTACTAACCCATCCTTCTACGCCCTCATCCAGGTCATTTATAAAAATGACAAACAGCAGTGGCCCCAAAACAGATCCTTGCGGTACACCACTAGTAACTGAACTCCAGGATGAACATTTCCCATCAACCACCAGCCTCTGTCTTCTTACATCTAGCCAATTTCTGATCCAAACCGCTAAATCACCCTCAATCCCATGCCTCCGTATTTTCTGCAATAGCCTACCATGGGGAACCTTATCAAACGCTTTACTGAAATCCAAATACACCACATCAACCGCTTTACCCTCATCCACCTGTTTGGTCACCTTCTCGAAGAACTCAATAAGGTTTGTGAGGCACGACCTACCCTTCACAAAACCGTGTTGACTATCCCTAATCAAATTATTCCTTTCTAGATGATTATAAATCCTATCTCTTATAATCCTTTCCAACACTTTACCCACAACCGAAGTAAGGCTCACTGGTCTATAATTACCAGGGTTGTCTCTACTCCCCTTCTTGAACAAGGGGACAACATTTGCTAGTCTCCAGTCTTCTGGCACTATTCCTGAAGACAATGACGACATAAAGATCAAAGCCAAAGGCTCTGCAATCTCCTCTCTAGCTTCCCAGAGAATCCTAGGATAAATCCCATCCGGCCCAGGGGACTTATCTATTTTCACACCTACCAGAATTGCTGACACCTCCTCCTTATGAACCTCAATCCCGTCTAGTCTAATAGACTGTATCTCAGTATTCTCCTCGACAACATTGTCTTTTTCCTGTGTGAATACTGACGAAAAATATTCATTTAGCACCTCTCCTATCTCTTCGGACTCCACGCACAACTTCCCACTACTGTCCTTGACCGGCCCCAATCTTACTCTAGTCATTCTTTTATTCCTGACATACCTATAGAAAGCTTTAGGGTTTTCCTTGATCCTACCTGCTAAAGACTTCTCATGTCCCCTCCTGGCTCTTCTTAGCTCTCTCTTTAGGTCCTTCCTGGCTAACTTGTAACTCTCAAGCGCCCTCACTGAGCCTTCACGCCTCATCTCTACATAAGCCTCCTTCTTCCTCTTGACAAGAAATTCAACTTCTTTAGTAAACCACGGTTCCCTCGCTCGACCACTTCCTCCCTGCCTGAGAGGTACATACTTCTCAAGGACACGCAGTAGCTGTTCCTTGAACAAGCTCCACATTTCAAGTGTGCCCAGCCCCTGCAGTTTCCTTCTCCATCCTATGCATCCTAAATCTTGCCTCATCGCCTCATAATTGCCTTTCCCCCAGCTATAACTCTTGCCCTGCGGTATATACCGATCCCTTTCCATCGCTAAAGTAAACGTAACCGAATTGTGGTCACTATCACCAAAGTGCTCACCTACCTCCAAATCTAACACCTGGCCTGGTTCATTACCCAGTACCAAATCCAATGTGGCCTCGCCTCTTGTTGGCCTATCTACATACTGTGTCAGGAAACCCTCCCGCACATATTGGACAAAAACTGACCCATCTGAAGTCCTCGAACTCTCGCGTTTCCAGTCAATATTTGGAAAGTTAAAGTCCCCCATAACAACTACCCTGTTACTTTCACTCCTATCCAGAATCATCTTTGCAATCTTTTCCTCGACATCTCTGGAACTTTTCGGAGGCCTATAGAAAACTCCCAACAGGGTGACCTCTCCTTTCCTGGTTCTAACCTCAGCCCATACTACCTCAGTAGACGAGTTGTCATCAAACATCCTTTCTGCCACCGTAATACTGTCCTTGACCAACAATGCCACACCTCCCCCTCTTTTACCACCTTCCCTGATCTTACTGAAACATCTAAACCCCGGAACCTGCAACAACCATTCCTGTCCCTGCTCTATCCATGTCTCCGAAATGGCCACAACATCGAAGTCCCAGGTACCAACGCATGCTGCAAGTTCACCCACTTTATTCCGGATGCTCCTGGCATTGAAGTAGACACACTTCAAACCACCTTCCTGCCTGCCAGTACACTCCTGCAACCTTGAAACCTTATTTATGACCTCACTACTCTCAACCTCCTGTACACTGGAGCTACAATTCAGGTTCCCATCCCCCTGTTGAATTAGTTTAAACCCTTCCTAAGAGCATTAGCAAATTTCCCCCCCAGGATATTGGTACCCCTCTGGTTCAGGTGTAGACCATCCCGTTTGTAGAGGTCCCACCTACCCCAGAATGAGCCCCAATTATCCAGGTATCTGAATCCCTCCCTCCTGCACCATCCCTGTAGCCACGTGTTCAACTGCTCTCTCTCCCTATTTCTCGCCTCGCTAGCACGTGGCACGGGTAACAAACCAGAGATAACAACTCTGTTTGTTCTAGCTCTAAGCTTCCACCCTAGCTCCTTGAATTTCTGCCTTACGTCCCCATCCTTTTTCCTACCTATGTCGTTGGTGCCTATGTGGACCACGACTTGGGGCTGCTCCCCCTCCCCCTTAAGGATCCCGAAAACACGATCCGAGACATCACGGACCCTGGCACCTGGGAGGCAACACACCAACCGCGAGTCTCTCTCGTTCCCACAGAATCTCCTATCTGTCCCCCTAACTATGGAGTCCCCAATGACTAATGCTCTCCTCCTCTCCCCCCTTCCCTTCTGAGCAACAGGGACAGACTCTGTGCCAGAGACCTGTACCCCATGGCTTACCCCTGGTAAGTCGTCCCCCCCAACAGTATCCAAAACAGTATACTTGTTTTTGAGGGGAACGGCCACAGGGGATCCCTGCACTGTCTGCCTGTTCCCTTTCCGTCCCCTGACTGTAACCCATCTACTTTTTTCCTGTACCTGAGGTGTGACTACCTCCCCGTAACTCCTCTCAATTACCCCCTCAGCCTCCCGAATGATCCGAAGTTCATCCAGTTTCAAAGGTTCTAGTGGGTTAACAAGTTTAAAGAGATGATAACTGAATGAGGAGACTGTTGGTCATGCGAGAGGGATTTGGGGATGTTTTGGCCAGAAGAGAAGCCGAAACAGGCTGCGGGGCAGGGATATAGAGGCTGGATATTCGGGGTGATCGGGAGCAAGACCCCAAAGGGACCAACTCTCTACCAAGGATTTCTGTTGACAGAACCAACTAGTCTGAGACTGATCAACTTGGCTTGACTCACTTCAAGCTGATTCCCATTCCCCACCCATAAGATGTAGGAGCAGCAGTAGGCCATTCAGCCCATCGAGTCTTCTCTGCCAATCACCGAGATCGTGGTTGATCTGATAATCATAGAGTCATAGAGCAAGGAAACAGGCCCTTTGGCCCAACTCTTCCATGATGACTAGGTTTGCTAAACTGAATTAGTCCCACTTGCTAAACTGAACTAATCCCATTTGCCTATGTTTGGCCCATATCCCTCTAAATGTTTTCCATCTATGTATCGGTCCAAATGTCTTTTATATGTTGTAATTGTACCGGCCTCTACCACTTTGTCTGGAAGCTCATTCCATACACGCAACACTCTCTGCGTGAAAAAGTTGTCCTTTTGATTCCTTTTAAATCTTTCCTGTCTCACCTTAAACCTATGCCGTCTAGTTTTAGATTCCCCTACCCTGGGGAAAGACCCTTGCTACTCTACCCATCTATGCCCCTCATGATTTTTATAAACCTCGATAAGGTCATCCCTCAGCCTCCTATGCTCCAAGGAGAAAAGTCCCAGCCTTTTCAGCTTCTCCTTATAACTAAAATCTTCCACTCTCGGTAACATCCTTGTAAAACTTTTTTGCAGAGTTTCCAGTTTAATAACATCCCCCCATAGCAATCCTCAACTCCACTTTCCTGCCTTCTCCTCATCACCCCTTGATCCCCTTACTGATTAAACATCTGTCTATCTCCTCAGCCTTGAATATAACTAATGACCCAGCCTCAATAGCCCTCTGTGGTAAAGAATTCCACAGTTCATTCTGCTCTGAGAGAAGAAATTCCTCCACATCTCTGCCTTAAATGTACAGCCCCTTATTCTGAAATGATGCCTTCTGGTTCTAGACTCTCCTACAAGGTGAAATAACATTTCTGTATCACCCTGACAAGTCCTTGAAATATCTTGTACATTTCAATGAGGTTGTCTTTCATTCTTCTGTATTCCAATGTGTGCAGGCCCAGTTTCAACGCAAATCACAAGGACCATGAAGAAAATTGTCCTTCAGGAGAAACTGTGACAGTTAGCATAACTGTTCGTTCTTGTACTAGTGTCCAACAGGAAAATAAATGGTCACTTGTATCTCTAAACAAAGTAAGCCGCAAAACCACTTATAAATTCCATTTTGAAAAAAAAATGTTATTTTGAGCTCTTTTGATTTTAAAACAGGAAGTGTGTGGTTTAAATGGGGCAAAATTCTGTTGTTGTGAAGAAACCTGAACTAGTCAAAGTTGGACCTTTTGTTTTGCCCAGAATTAAGGCCAAGATGCATTTCACCAACTGACATAAGAGATTCAGCAGTTTCTGTTTTATCCAATGCCAATCCAGTGATCGTAGGGACAAAAAGGTGTCGAAATCAGAGTTGATAACAAACACCAAATATGCCATGAAATTTATTGGCCTACGTGTTACTAACTGCATAAATCTGTGGAAAAGGAGGCCTTTGTTCCTGTTGTAATGGAAAATTTGAGAAAACATTTCAGACAGGTGTCATTACACAATGAATCCATTGTCTTATTGAAATCAGTCTTTGAAGTGGCATTATAATCAAACAGCTTTCTGCTGTTAAACCAATGTGAAGTGTACAATGTTGCCATGGTACTTGTTCATTAACATTACTCCAGATAAGCGGCACTTTTAGAATGTGTAAAAATGGGTCAGTAAGTGCGCTGGGGGCTATGTTCTCTTCCACCTAAGATGGAGCAAGATCGTTATCAGAAAATGAGGAAAATTATCAGGTGATGAGGTCAGTTTCTCACCTCCTGACTTTTTTATTAAATTCATTCATAAGCTGTGGGTCTCATTGGCTAGGCCAACATTATTGTGCATCCAAATTGCCCAGAGGTCAGTTAAGAGGCAACCACATTGCTGTGGGTCTGGAGTCACAGGTAAGCCAGCAGTTTCCTTCCCTAAAGGGCACTAGTGAGCCAGATGGTATTGCCTCCTCCCATCCCCAACCCCAACAATCAATTCATAGTCATCCTTAGACTCATAACTCCAGACTTTTACTGGATTTACTGTGGCAGGATTTGAATCCAGGTCCCCAGGACATTATCTGGGTCTCTGGACTAACAGTCCAGTGATAATACCACTAGGCCATCACATCCCCATTGGCTTCATAGTCATCATTAGATACTTAATTCTGTATTTTTTTAATGATTTCAAATTCTCATCTACCTTTTGCCGATCTTTTACTCATTCTCCATTTCTAAATCCAATGCTTCGTACTCAGCCTTTAAATGGTACTTCAGCTGATGTCACCTAATTAGATAATTAATTCACTGTCACGCTAGAAGGATTCTGAGGAGGCTGTGTCCTTTAAATTGCACCCCAGCAGCTGGTGGAATTTAAATGCAGTTAATTGATCCACTGGTCTCACAGAGGGTCACAGTGATCACTGTCAATTGTTGTAAAAGCCAACCTGGGAGGTCCTCTTGTGGCACAATGGTAGTGTCCCTAACCCTGAACTGACAAAGCCTGGGTTCAGTTCCCAGCCTGCTCCAGAGGTGTGCAATAACATCCCTAAACAGGTTGGGGGGTGAAGGCAGGGATAACACAGGGTGGAGCTGGAGGAGCACAGCAGGCCAAGGGGAAGGAATGTTGACAATTTGGTTCAGGACCCTTCCTCAGCATCAGTAGTTCTTACTATCTCTGGGGGTGAAAGCTGACCTGGTTCACCCATGTCCCTCAGGGAATGAAATGTGTTATTCTTACCTGGCCTGGTATACATGTGACTCCAAACCCACAGTAATGTAGTTGACTTTTAACAGCCCTTGAAATGCTGAGCGAGCCCTCCACTCAAGGGCCATGGGGCGGGGGGGTGCGGGGTGGTGTGGTGTTGGGGGCATGACTATATGCTAAGGAGTGCATTTGAGCATAGGACAGCCACTGCTACTGCAAGGGGGGAATAGCCCACCATCTAAGGCCTTTCAGCTATAGTGCACTGAGGGAGGGGCTAGTAACTTTTAGAAAACCTGCCCCCTCCTCCAACCAGACTGTATGCTTGTAATGGACTGTAAATAGTTATCATTGTGTGATTGGATTGAGGCACCTAAGAAAGGCTCATCTGAGGAACCTGGTATTTTAACCTATTTTCTGATTTGAAATGCTTTGTGATGTACTTATCGATATTTTATGAATAAAGTATATTCTTGCCAGAGGAAGTTGGGAGGGCCAACAAATGTAGGATGTGGAAACGTAGAAAACAGGATTGAGAGTAGGCCATTCTGCCCTTCAAATCTGCCCCACCATTCAATTTGATCATGGCTGATCATCCAACTCAGTCCCCTGTTCCTGCTTTCTCCACCATACCCTTTGATCTCTTCAGCCCTAAGAACTACGTCTAACTTGTTCTTGAAAACATTCAATAGTTTGACCTCAACCACTTTCTGTGGCAGAAAATTCCACAGGTTCACTGCCCTCTGGATGAAGCACTTTCTCTTCAACTCAGTCCTAAATGACCTGCCCTGTATCCTTAGAGAGTGACCCTGGTTCTGGTCTCTTTGGTCATCGGAAACATCCTTCTTGTGTTTACTCTGTCTAGTCCTGTTAGAATTTTATAGGTTTCTATGAGATCCCCTTATTCTTCTAAACTCCAGATCCTGTGCGGACCAGGTGGCAGGAATATTTGCTGACATCTTTAGCCTTTCGTTAGTACAATCTCAATTCTCCACTTGCTTGAAGAATACCACCACCATCCTGGTGCCAAAGAAAAATCTCTCAGCGTGTCTCAATGACTACCGCTCGGTGGCTCTGACCTCCATAATGATGAAGTGCTTTGAGAGGTCAGTCATGGCTCACATCAATGTCAGCCTCCCAAATTGCCCTGATCCTTTGTAATTTGCCTACCAGCACAACAGGTCCACAGCAGGCACCATCTCCCTACAGTCATCCCTGGATAACAAGGATACTATGGCAGGCTCCTACTTATTGATTACAGCTCCACCTTCAACACCATAATTCCAAGCAAACTCATCTCTAAACTCTGAGACCTAGGCCTTGGCTTACCCCACTGTAACTGGATCCTCGACTTCCTGATCCACAGACTGCAATCAGTAAGAATAGGCAACAACACCTCCTCCAACATAATCCTCAACACTGATGCCCCACAAGGCTGTGTACTCAGCACCCTACTATACTCCTTATACACTCATGACTGTGCGGCCAGATTCCGCACCAACCCTATTTACAAGTTTGCTAACAACACCACGTTGTTGGTCGGATCTCAAACAACGACAAGGCAGAATACAGGAAAGAGATTGAGTGCTTAACGGCATGGTCATCCACCCGAGTCCAACACCGGCACCTCCTCATCTTAACAGCATGGTGTAAAGACAAAAATCTCTCCATCAACGTCAGCAAAACGAAGGAGCTGGTCATTGACTTCGGGAAGCAGAGTGGAGGGCATGCCCGTGTCTGTGTCAATGGGGCTGAGATGGAGAAGGTCGAGAGCGTCAGGTTCCTAGGAGTGACCATCACCAACAATCTGCCCTGGTCCACCCGTGTCAATACGACAGTCACAAAGGCACAGCGATATCTCTACTTCCTCAGGAAGCTAAGGAAATTCAGCATGTCCATAATGTCTCTTACCAATTTTTATAGATGCACCACAGAAAGCATCCTATCCAGATGCATCACAGCTTGGTATGGCAACTGCTCTGCCCACAGCCACAAGAAACTACAGAGAGTTGTGAACACAGCTCAGTCCAGCGCGCAAACCAGCCTCCCATCCACTGACTCCATCTACACTTACTGGGAAGTGGGACTAGTGCATATAGGCTGGCACAGACTTGATGGGCCAAAGGGTCTGTTCTGTGCTGTATGACTCGAAGATTCTAAGAACATTGAGAATATGATAATCCAGATTACGATTCAAAAGACAAAGCTATTGTAAAGTGATATGCAACACCCCTAGAATTAATATTTCAGAGAAATGTGCCTTTAATTAGAACATTGCTTGGATTATTAACCTTTGAGATTGCTGACCAGAAAGGGGAAAACAGAAGAAACTCAGGAATGAGATAGGGCTAGTTAACCCACCAATCTGCAGTCCATCAAAAATCCAGGTTTAGCTTTTTGAATCAGTAACATATTGCAGGAAAAAGATCAGGAATTATTGATTTGAAAAACTTTCACAGTCCCCAGTTTGCCTTAGCTTCAACAAGTCTCATAACTTATTAAAACATCTGAAAGCTCTTAAAGTTTATATTACCTTTATACGGACTCTGTCATTCTATAGCCTGATAATATTTAGAATGTTATAAAAATATCTAGGTTCTGTCAAGTAAACTGACAGCGGGACTGTTTGAAGCAATGCTCTGGTGAAAAAAGATAAACTTTGTTTTAGATTACTGCTAGTCTTCTGTCTGCCCGCACAATAACTTTTATATTACCTTCAAACAAAATTAGATTAAGATGCGTTCTTTGAAAATTTTCCTTAGAAATCTTTTATATGCATGTGCCCAGTTGATATTGCTAAACATATTTTGCATATCTGATGTTGGTAATTTGCCATGGAGTGAAATTGGCATTTGTGTTTAAAAATGTGTCTTCTTTGCTGCGGAAGCTCAGATACAGATTTGGAAGCAATATTGTGTGAAGCAAACTGTGAGCTGATCTTGCCCAAACGTTACCAGCCTTGATTGGACTTTCCTCTGTGACAGAACAGTGTAACTGGACCCTCCGAGACACAATGGAAACTCATCATCCTTGAACGTGAGGGGCTGTCTAAGATGAAGAAGAGAAGCATCAAGGTGGAATCTCACCAACTCTGAATTTCTTCTGCCTTTGGAGTTAGCCTTGTGCTGTTTCAACCGTATGGAGTTGCCAATTCAACAGCTGCCTCTGTGTATGCCATCCTGTTGGACTGGAGGGCCCATCAGGAGAGGCAGGCACTACTGATTCATGTGTCAGAAGTCACAATGATACCTCAAGGTGGAGGTGAAGCCTTTCAGCACATTAAAAAAATGTACGACAAACAACGACTGATAAGCCACCATTGAAGAGATGGACCCACATGCTCCTGCGTCCCTCCCCCACCCCCCAACCTCTCCCTGACCTCAGGATGTTTGTGATCACAGCCATGACCCTTCTGTTTCCTGCCACTCCTCTCAATTGGCCACCTCCCCCTAAGACGGTGATGCCATTCAACCCATCAGCACATACTGGGCTTGAGGCCTGCTTTTAACCCTGCCACCAGACTGATTTCTGATACACTGATGGGAGGATTGGGTGGATTGTGTATATTCAAGACTGAGACAAATAGATTTTCCATCAGGAGAGGAATCAAGGGTGATGGGGAGCGAGCAACAAAGTGGGTGTGCGGCGTGTCGGATCAGCCATGATCCTATTGAATGGCAGAGCAGGCTCAATGGGCCAAATGGCCTGCTCCTGCTCCTGTTCCTATTTTCTATGTCATGAAGAGAATAATAACTGCTAAGGCTCAGATATATTCTGAGCAGAACAGTATAGTTAACCTTTCACCTTGAAATAAATAGTTCTTGAATTGTATTCAGAGTTTGTGCCAAATCTGGAAAGGCTGTTTGTTTCATCACATTTATCTATTTTTCTGGAAGAAGCTAAGGTCAGGGTCAAGTTAGTTTTTTGTAATATCTTTACAGCACTGAGTTAAAACATGTCTCTTTGTTTAACCCTCAATATGCACTGGAATAGGTCAACCCTACAAACTATTGTTCCTCAAATGTACAAAACTAAACATTAATGGAAAAACCAGGAGCTTATATCTTTCTTGCACTCATTATTGACGAAGGCAGGGTACCGGGGAGGGGTGGAGGTGGGGTGGGGTATCTGAATGACCTCAGGCATGGTCAGTCTGGTCCTTTTCCTTGCTGAGGTCCAGCTGACCCAGCTGGTATTACTATCTTTGTGACATTTAAATCCATCAGATTGTAACTTCTGTAACCTTAAAACAGTTGTGGATATTTACCTCAGTTATAGAATCATAGTATCATAAAGCACAGAAGCAGACTCTTCGGTCCAACCAGTCCATGCTGACCGTAATCCCAAACTAAACTAGTCCCGCTTGCCTGTGCTTGGCCCATATCCCTCCAAACATTTCTTATTCATGTACTTATCCAAATGTCTTTTAAATGTTGTAAATGTACCGGCATCTGCCATTTCCTCCGGACGTTCATTCCACACATGAAGCAGATGTTGATTAAAATGTCACATCAGCAAGATGGAAAACATGAAGAGACAATTTGCAGCTTAAATGGGATTCTTCACAGAAAGTTCTGTTTGGAAAGGATTACAGAACACTTCTTAAAAAAAAAACTGAATTTGGGAGTTTCTCTGAGTTAACAGCTTGCAAGCCTGGATTTGTCCTGCCACAACTAAAGAATATAGTATACTACCAAGGTCACGTAACAACATTTGAATTTTAGGCTTGGGTCATGCTTTGCAATCCACAACAATTCTGTGCCATTTACATGCAGCCTTCACCTATTTGTTGGAATCTTGTGTTTTCCCAGGTTTCATCTCAGATTTCCAGCATCCACCATACTTTTTATTTTGAAAGGTAGACTGCTTGCCCAGCTGTAGAGACATAGAATATAGAAAATATGAGCAGTAGGAGTCCATTCAGCCCTTCAAGCCTGCTCCCCCATTCAATATGATCATGGCTGAAACTTAGTACCCTGTTTTCACTTTCACTCCATTCATAGAGTTGTAGAGTCATTGAGCAGAGAAACAGGCCTTTTGGCCCAACTTGTCCATGCTAACCAGGTTTCCTAAACTGAACTTGTCTCATTTGCTTGCGTTTGGCCAATATCCCTCTATCCAAGTAGCTGTCCAAATATTTTTTAAATGTTGTATAGCATCATACAGAAACAGTGATCCCTGTAGCCCTAAGAAATGTATCTGACTTCTTCTTGAAAACTTTCAATGTTTTGGCCTCAGCCACTTTCTGGGACAGAGAATTTCACAGGCTTTCCGCTCCCTGGGTGTAGACATTTCTCCTCATCTCAGTCTGAAATGGCCTACCTCATGTTCTTAAATGGTGACCCCTGGTTCTGCGTTCCTGTCGTCAGGAACATCTTTCCTGCATTTATAATGTTTCAGATGTAGGCAACACCATTCCTTGTTCTTAACTTCCCAGTTCCCCCAACTCTCTCAATGAGATTTGACTAGAGGAAGGTATAGGGGAGATGTCAGAGGTAGGTTCTTCACACAGAGAGTGGTGGGCGTGTGGAATGCGCTGCCAGCAATGGTAGTGGAGTCAGATACTTTAGAGAGTTTTAAGCGACTCTTAGATAGGCACATGGAGGATAGTAAAATGCAGGATATGCAGGGTAGATACTTTAGACACTTTTAAGCAACTCTTAGATAGGCACATGGAGGATAGTAAAATGCAGGGTATGCAGGGTAGATTGATCTTAGTAGGATAATAGGTTGGCACGACATCGTGGACCGAAGGGCCTATACTGTGCTGTACTGTTCTATGTTCTAGACCATGTGGAAGAAGCTAAAATTGACAACTTGCTGATCATTCAAGTGGACACACACTGTATTGTGTCCACATACATTTTGTTTAGAATGAACTGTTGGAAGGAAGTAGGTAACTAAGTGTCCACAGCATTTTCAAATATGTGGATGTTCGGTAGTATAAAGTAGTGATTCTAAAAAGGTTCAGTATCAATTTGTTACCGCAGCCTGGGTGTATCCTCAATCAAATATTCAAGAAGAAACATTTTGCAAAAAAACTACCTAAAATCTGGCAGCTGGTTCACATACTTAAGATATAGATCTTAGAGCTAAAGTGATCAAAAGGTATGGGGGAGAAAGTGGGAACAGGGGACTGAGTTGGATGATCAGCCATGATCAAATTGAATTATGGAGCAGGCTCGAAGGGCTGAATGGCCTACTCCTGCTCCTATTTTCTTTGTTTTTATATTTCTATATTGAATCTATGGATGATTCTGCTTCAGGTGATGGGGGTTAGTTAGGACACGTTATAAGGCCTGAGTTTAACCCACTCAAATACAACCATTTAGAGGTAAAATTGAGTCCTGATCTGTTAGAATTTAGTGTTGAAACTCTCTTATAGAGGTCTACAGCACAGAAAAATGCCCTTTGGCCCGTGGAGTCTGCACTGGGAGAATGTGGGAAACGATACTGCTCCATCTCTCAGGCCACAGACCTCTCTCTCTGTAAAAGAAATAATTTTTGGCAGGAATCATCACTTTAGAACGGCAATGGGCAGTAACTGACAACAAAATACAGGACTATCAATGGATTAAAAACCAAAAGGGCTGCAGATGCTGTAAATCTGAGGAAGGGTCCCTTGACCCAAAACGTTAACTCTGATTTCTCTTCACAGATGATGCCAGACCTGCTGGGCTGTTCCAGCAGTTTCTACTTTTGACTATCAATGGATTGACTATTTTAAGATTTGTTGCCAAGAATCCTCAGTGGCTAAGTGAGTTTATCCACCGTCTGGGTGAACCATTGAAGCCATTGTTAAAGTAGAAAGTTATTATGTTCAAATTGCAGTTTGTGCTGATTAAGTAGCCTTCAGCCTAATGTTGCCCATGACTTGCTTGCTGGCACAGAATTGTGATTTGCTAATGGGGCCCTATAAACAATTCTCGTTACTGTGGATACTGAGCAGCTCCTTCAGGCCCAGGTTACGGGACTTTGATCTGATGGTAGGGAATTACTTTTTACAGCTACACTGCAGATTCTGATTTGACTGGACCATCCCTGGGCATATCACCCTCTGCTGGTCACATTGTGAGCTGCTAGGAACAGATGAGAACGTGGAGCTGGATTTTCAGAGGACGATCAATGCCACACAGATTCTGCTCCAAACGGACTGCGCTCTGCATTTCTGACAGGAGATTCCGATCACAGCTCCTTCAGAAATATGGAGCCATACTTCCAGTCCTTTCACAGCGCAGAGCTGTTGAGGAAATTGTTCTTCTTTTCACCGTGGTCAGCTACTGCATTCTAACGTTTCAACTTCCTGATGGCAGCTGTCAATCTGTCAATAAAACAGATAAATGTGAAGTTACAGTGCCAGGATGGTAGTGGTGATGGTAGGCGGGCATAGAGGGTCACGTCAGTAAGGTGCCAGCAGGTAGGGTGCCAGCAGGTAGGGTGCCAGATAAGTGGGGTGCAGGATGAGTAGGATGCTATCTGGTTAGGATGACAGGTGCCAGATGGGTAGGTTTCTGGCTGGGTGGGATGCCAAGTTTGTAGGCTCTAGGTGTTACCAAAGTGTAGGTGACACAGTGGCTCAGTGGTTAGCACTGCTGCATCACAATACCAGGGACCCAGGTTCAATTCCACTGTCCACGGGTATAGTGCCAGAAGATTGGAGATTGGCAAACATCATTCCCTTGTTCAAAAAAGGGAATAGGGATAACCCTGGAAATTACAGGCAAGTTAGTCTTACTTCAGTGGTGGGCAAATTATTGGAAAGGTCTCTGAGAGATAGGATTTAGGATCACTTGTATAGGCACTGTTTGATTTGTGATAGTGAGCATGGATTTGTGAGGGGTAGATCATGCCTCACAAACCTTACTGAATTCTTTGAAGAGGTGACCAAACACGTGGATGAAGGTAGAGCAGTGGATGTGGTATACATGGATTTAAATAAGATGTTTGATAAGGTTCCCCATGGTAGGCTCATGCAGAAGGTAAGGAGGCATGGGATAGGGGGAAATGTGGCAGATTGGATTCAGAATTGGCTGACCCTTAGAAGACAAAGGGTGGCAGTGGATGGAAAATATTCAACATGGTGCTCAGTTACGAGTGGTGTACCACAAGGATCTGTTCTGGGTCCTCTTCTATTTGTGATTTTTGTAAATGATTTGGATGAAGGAGTGGAAGAGTGGATTAGTAAGTTCACGGACGATACGAAGGTGGGTCGCGTTGTGGACAGTGCGGAGGGCTGTTCTAGGTTACAAAGGGACATTGATAGGATGCAGAGCTGGGCTGAGAAGTCGCAGATGGAGTTTAACCCTGAAAAGTGTGAGGTGATTCATTTTGGAAGGACAAACTTGAAAGCAGAATACAGGGTTAACGGAAAGATTCTTGGCAGTGTGGAGGAGCAGAGGGATCTTGGGGTTCATGTTCACTGTTTCCTGAAAGCTGCCACCCAGGTGGATAGAGTTGTTAAGAAGGCGTATGGTGTGTTAGCTTTCATTAATAGAGGGATTGAGTTCAAGAGCCGTGAAGTTATGCTCCAGCTATACAAAAGCCTGGTTCAGCCACATCTGGAGTATTGTGTCCAGTTCTGGTCACCTCATTACAGGAAAGATGTGGAAGCGTTGGAAAAGATGCAGAAGAGATTTACCAGGATGTTTCCTGGAATGGAGGGAAGGTCTTACGAGGAAAGGTTGAGAGAGCTCGGGCTTTTCTCTTTAGAACGACAAAGGATCAGAGGTAACTTGATACAGGTGTACAAAATGACCGGAGGTATAGATAGAGTGGACAGCTGGAGACTTTTTCCTCGGGTAGAGGTAGCTATTACAAGGGGGCATAGTTTTAAAGTGAGTGGAGGTAGATACAGGGGAGACGTCAGAGGTAGGTTCTTTACTCAGAGAGTGGTCGGGGCGTGGAATGCGTTGCCGGAGAGGGTAGTGGAGTCGGCCTCATTAGGGGCATTTAAGCGGCTATTAGATAGGCATATGGATGATAGTATAAGGTAGGGGTGGAGGTTAGATAGACCTTAAGTTTGAGGTAAAAGTTTGGCACAACATTGTGGGCCGAAGGGCCTGTACTGTGCTGTACTGTTCTATGTCCTATGTTCCAGCCTCGGGCGACTGTCTGTGTGGAGTTTGCACATTCTCCCTGTGTCTGCGTAGGTTTCCTCCGGGTGCTCCGGTTTCCTCCCACAGTCCAAAGTTGTGCAGGCTAGGTCGATTGGCCGTGGGGAATGGTTACAGGGATAGGGTAGGTCTGGGTGGGATGCTCTTTGGAGGGGTCAGAATGAAGTTGATGGGCTGAATGGTCTCTCTCTTCACTGTACAGCTTCTATTCTATGATTCTAGGTGGCTGGATGCCAAGTGAGTAAGGAAGAAGGTGTGGGGGTAGGGAGCCATGTAAGAGGTGCAGTGATTAGGGTAGGTCAGGAGAGGTGGGAGAAATCAGGTCAGGAGGGAGTGGGGGGACACAGGGAGAGGGGGTCTGGAGTGGGGAAAGGAGGATTGATTCTAGGATGTGGGAAAATGGCTGGCTCCTGGGGTGGAGTGGACAAGTCCAGTGTGGATTACAGAGGATGTGGTCCTGGGGGAATGAAGGAGCAGTTGGGTCTGGAATGGGGAGGGTCTGCAGGTCTGGAGTGGTTGAAGTACAGTGCGTCCCAGGGGTGGCGGTACCAGGTCAGGGTCTGGGGGTGTATGTGATCTAGGAGAGGTGTCGTTGGGGCTGTGTGATGTAAGAATGGGGTTATTTGAGTTGTTACTCCATTAGACTGTGCATTTAGTTCTCCAACTCTTCCCGAGTGACTATTTATGCAATTTTATTGGACCCCTCCAACTTTTTCTAATTTAAATGGAGAGTTTTGGATCCAGGCGAAGGAAAATTGCTCTGTGGAATCTTCAATTTCTGGACAGTGCCTTCAAGCTGTGTGTTACAATAGGGATTGGGCACAGTCCCCACGTGTAACTCCCATCTACACTCAACTAACAACTGTCTGTTCATCTGAAAATCTACACCAATGTCTTCTCAATGAAGCCAAACCATTAAAGGAGATTGGATGGGGGCAGGTGGAGGAGGTGTTCCAAATTCTGTGCATTTAGGAAGTTAAACTAGAGGACCTAAAGGACATAAATTTGACAGTTTTACCAAATAAAGAGGTGAGAGGTAATGTGCTAGGGACCTGAGTTTTAATCCTGGCATGGCTTTTGGTGGAATTTAAATTCTATCAGAAACTCAAAAGAAAGCGTTTGATGAAACACTGTCAACAACTGTACAAACCCATCTGGTTCACTAATGCCCTTTAGTGAAGGTAATGCCATCCTTAGCGCGCTTGCGCGCACACACACACACACACACACACATGCACACACACTCACCCTCTCACACAGACACACTCACACAGACACACACACACACTCACACACACACTCACTCCCTCACACACTCACTCCCTCACACACACACACTCACACACACACACACTCACTCTCTCTCACACACACTGACACACACACACACACACAGACACACACACACAAACACACACACTGACACACACATACACTCACACACACGCACATACACACATATACACACACACACTCACTCTCTCACACACACACTGACACACACATACACTCACACAAACACACATATACACACATACACACACACACACACTCACTCTCTCTCACACTCTCTCTCTCACACACACTCACTCTCACACACTCTCACACACACACACACAATACACACTCACAGACA
>NC_063358.1:4439284-4440760 GCF_021869965.1 Rhincodon typus
CACACACACATACTCTCTCTCACTCACACACACATACTCTGTCTCTCTCTCTCACACACACACTCACTATCTCTCACACACAATCTCTCTCACACACTCACACCCACGCAAACACACACATGCACACACACTCTCAATCTCCCTCTCACGCACAGACACTCTCTCACACACACACATACGCTCTCTGTATCTCACACACACACATACTCTCTTACACACACACACAAACTCAATCTCTCTCACACACTCACACACACACACTCACTCTCTCACACACACACTCTGTTTCTCACACTCACACACACACTCTCAATCTCTCTCTCACACACACACACTCTCTCACACACACACATACACTCTGTCTTTCACACACACACATACACACTCTCACACACACACATACACTCTCTCGCTCTCTCACGCACACTCTATCACACACACACACTCACACACACACTCACTCTCACACACACTCTCTCTCTCACTCACACACACACTCTCTCTCTCACATACACACACACACTCTCACATACAAGCACACGCACAGTCTCACACATACACACACACACTCTCTCTCTCACACACACATACACACACACTCTCTCTCTCTCAGAAACACACACACTCTCTCTCTCACACACACACTCGCTCTCTCTGTCTCTCTCTCACACACACACACACACTCTCTCTCTCACACACACACACACACACAAACTCTCTCTCTCACACACACACACGCTCACTCTCTCTCACACACACACGTGCACACACACGCGCGCGCACACACACTCTCTCACACACACACACATTCTCTATCTCTCTCACACATGCGCGCGCGCACACACACTCTCTCTCACACACACACATACGTGCACACTCACAGTCACACACACACACACTCTCACAAACACGTGCACATTCACATGCACACACACACATACACAAACACACACAGTCTGATATTAACCAAGATATTTCAATTTCTGTTTTAATATTAGCAATTGCAATTTCCAAACATTTCCAACTATCTTTTCAGTTCTGAGGAATAGTTTTACAGCCTTCTAAACATTAACTTTGTTTCTCTCTCCACAGATGCTGCTGAGTTCCAATAGCAGTTAGCGTTTCCAATTCTGATTTCCATCATCTGCAGCATTTTGCTTGTGTTTTAATGGAAATTTAACAGGTTGGCACCAAATTGCTCAGTCCTAATATCAGCCTTAACTTGGCATGCTCAGGGAGAGGTGATTTTTACTGCTGCCCACTTGAGTTATATCACAGATTGAGCAGTCAGAAGGAACAATGGGACAAGGTGCACAACTCCATCTGCAGATTGTGTGTGTGTTTGTATTTGTGAGAGTGTGTGTGTGTGTGACAGCGAGTGAGTGTGTGTGTGTGTGCATATGTGTATGTGTGTGTGTGTGTGTGAGAGAGAGAGTGTGTGTGCGTATGTGTATGTGTGTGTGTGTGTGTGTGTGT
>NC_063358.1:4465760-4492637 GCF_021869965.1 Rhincodon typus
TTATTGCGTGGACGGGGTGTGAGGGATGAGGTGCGGGAGATGTGGGAGACACGGTTGAGGGCGTTCTCGACCACCGAGGAGGGGAAGTTACGGTCCTTGAAAAACGAGGACAACTGAGATGTACGGGAGTGGAATGCCTCATCCTGGGAGCAGATGCGGCGGAGGCGAAGGAATTGGGAATAGGGGATAGCATTTTTGCAGGAAGGTGGGTGGGAGGAGGAGTATTCTAGGTAGCTGTGGGAGTCGGTGGGCTTGAAATGAATATCGGTTTCTAGGTGCAACCGTAGGAAGTGCTGCACCTGCCCCCATACCTCCTCCCTCACCCCCATCCCAGGCCCCAAGAAGACTTTCCACATCAAGCAGATGTTCACCTGCACATCTGCCAATGTGGTATACTGCATCCGCTGTACCCGGTGTGGCTTCCTCTACATCGGGGAAACCAAGCGGAGACTCGGGGACCGCTTTGCAGAACACCTACGCTCGGTTCGCAATAAACAACTGCACCTCCCAGTCGCGAACCATTTCAACTCCCCCTCCCATTCCTCAAACGACATGTCCATCCTGGGCCTCCTGCAGTGCCACAACGATGCCACCCGAAGGTTGCAGGAACAGCAACTCATATTCCGCTTGGGAACCCTGCAGCCCAATGGTATCAATGTGGATTTCACAAGTTTCAAAATCTCCCCTCCCCCTACCGCATCCCAAAACCAGTCCAGCTCGTCCCTGCCTCCCTAACCTGTTCTTCCTCCCACCTATACCCTCCTCCCACCTCAAGCCGCACCTCCATCTCCTACCAACCAACCTCATCTCGCCCCCTTGACCTGTCCGTCCTCCCTGGACTGACCTATCCCCTTCCTAACTCCCTACCTACACTCACCTTTACTGGCTCCAACCCCGCCTCTTCGACCTGTTTGTTTCCTCTCCTCTATCCCTCTTCTATCCGCCTCCCACTCTCTCCCTATTTATTTCAAAACCCCCTTGCCCTCCCCCTTTTCTGATGAAGGGTCCAGGCCCGAAACGTCAGCCTCTCTGCTCCTATGATGCTGCTTGGCCTGCTGTGTTCATCCAGCCCTGCACCTTGTTGTCTCGGATTCTCCAGCATCTGCAGTTCCTACTATCTGTGAATAAATGTTAAACAGGTTAGACAGCTCCAATAAGTGCGCTCCACATTTGATTATTACCCTGTCCATTTTATTCCCACCATTTAAATTGGAAGCTATGGTTGTATTGGAGTCTTCCAGCTAGCCACTGGCATTGAGGAAATCTGCACTTTTCCTCCTCTTGACCCAGATTATTTGAGGCCAGGTATAGTGCCCTGGATGCCAGCAAAGCTCCGTACAGACCTGGGACCTTGCTGGGTAGAAATGTTTTGACTTCTCCTGCTGAATCATTAGTCATGTTCTGATCTTCGATATTTGTAAAAATTATGATAAAGCCTTATTTTTCTCTTCAAAAAAAGCAGAATAATGGGATTTGAATGTTGTTGAAAAGAGAGATGTGTTACTGAAGTTTTTTGCATTGCGTTGATCAGGACAAATGCAAGAAATTCTAATTTTTAAAAAATTCATTTGTGGGCTGTGGGCGTCGCTGGCTGCCAGCATTTCTTACCCATCCCTAGCTGCCCTTGAGAAGGTGGTGGTGAGCTGCCTTCTTGAACCGCTGCAGTCCTCTGGCTGTGGGTTGACCCACAATGCTATTAGGGAGGGAATTCCAGGATTTTGACCCAGTGACAGTGAAGCAATGTCGATATATTTCCAAGTCAGGATGGTGAATGACTTGGAAGTGGTGGTGTTCCCATATATCTGCTGCCCTTGTCCTTCTAGATGGAAGTGGTCGTGGGTTTGGAAGGTGCTGTCTGAGGATCGTTGGTGAATTTCTGCAGTGCATCTTGTAGATAATACACACTGCTGTTACTGAGCGTCGGTGGTGGAGGGAGTGGATGCTTGTGGATGTGATGCGATGATCAAGCGGGCTGCTTTGTCCTGGATGGTGTCAAGCTTCTTGAGTGTTGTTGGGGCTGCACTCATTCAGGAAAGTGGGGAGTATTCCATCGCACTCGTGACTTGTGCCTTGTAGATGGTGGACAGGCTTTAAGGAGTCAGGAGGTGAATTATTCGCTGCAGTATTCCCAGCTTCTGGCCTGCTCTTGTAGCCACTCTGAGTCCAGTTGAGTGTCTGGTCAATGGAAACCCCCAGGATGTTCATAGTGGGGGATTCAGTGATGGTAACACCATTGAATGTCAAGGGGCGGTGGTTAGATTGTGATCTTTTGAAATTAGGAATTCAAGAGACAACAATTTATTTTCCTTTTCTCCTGTAGTGTAAATTATTGTGACATTAAAAGGAAATGACATTAAAGCTTTGGCAACATATAATCATACAGCGCAGAACCAGACCCTTCGGCCCAACTTGTCCATGCTGACCAGATTTCCAAAGCTAAACTAGTCTTATTTACCTGCTTTTAGCCCCTATTCCTCTAAACCTTTCCTACTCGTGTGCTCGTCCAGTTGTGTAACAGCACCTACCACTTCCTCTGGCAGTTCAACTTGTCTCTCTATCAGCAAGATTCCGATTCATTACTACCAAGTGTCTCTTAGAATATTAGAAATGTAAATGGAATGATAGTGGTTTCATTGTCAACAGTGACTAACTATTATAGCTGGTGCTTCTGCTCGGTATCCTTATACTGTTAAAGTCATTTTAATGATTGGAAACAATTCTGATTGACACAGGGAGTGTGCTGGACCAGAGCCTGGAAAGCCTCCTTCATCGACTGCGTGGGCTTTGTGACAATATGGAGCCAGAAACCTTTGTAGACCATGAGCTGGTTTTTCTGCTTAAAGCTCAACAAGGAAGTCCGTTTATTTTAAGGGCCCGGCGTTCTGTGGACAAGCCTGGCATGCCCTGGCACCTCCGATACCTTGGGCAGCCAGAAATTGGAGATAAAAACCGTTCGGCACTGGTGCGAAACTGTGTGGACATTGCAACTTCTGATGGCCTAACAGAGTTTCTGATAGAGATGGGCTTCCGAATGGACCATGAGTTTGTGGTGAAGGGGCATGTTTTCCGCAAAGGAATTATGAAGATTGTGGTGTCCAAAATCTTTCGGATTCTGCTTCCTGGTAACATTGATAATGTCGAGCCACTGTCGTTGTCATACCTCGTCGAGCTGAATGTGGTGGCGCCTCCTGGTCAGGATGCAGTGTCAGATGACATGAAAAGTTTTTCAGAACAGCTGAAGCCTTTAGTTCATCTGGAGAAAATTGACCCTAAGAGATTACATCAGGTGTAGGGAGCAATATGTAACATTAGTGTGCATGGTTTGTGTGGTTGGGGAGAAATGGTATTCCCGTTGATGCTCTGGTCTGGCTGAGTTCTGAATGTGTCTGCTTCTAAAATTAAAATGTTTTTCATGCTTTTAAAATATTTTGAATAAAGTTACTATTTGTCTTAAACTTGATCATGACTGCCCCAATCCAGCAAGTGAAGGATAAATTTTGAGCCTGATCATTACACATTTTGTAATTTTTTTATTTACGGAGATACACTTTGCAAGTATGCAACTCCAGACCCTGTTCTCTCTCTCACTCTTTCGCTTTCTTTCTCTTTAGTTCCACAACTCCGTGGATCACAACATAAATACAATTCTTTTATCTATTTTCCAATATATATCCAATCATATCCTTTCTCTATTAGATTTAGAAAAAAAATCAATCAACCATGTTTCTTTAATAAACACAAAATTATTGATTAATTACAAGGTAAAACTAATTAAAGAAAGATGTGAAACTGGTTAATACACGCAAGTTATAATATGAAAGTATAAATGTTTACCTCTCTAAACTCAAAACAGACAAACACACCCACTCCATATAAAGAGAAATCAATAGATTTTTTTTATCTGCAGAGGTTTATTTTTGGAAAATTAAAAGCACCTTTAGCAAATAAGTCTTAGTATTTGAATACAGGAAGGGTAAGGTTTGAGAATAGATGGGGGTCTATCTGATGCTCTGGCAAGTCCTGATGGGTGTTAGTGAGTGAAGGCAATTGTCTCTGGAATCTTAGTTAACAGCTTGCTCAGGAACATAGTTGTGAAAAGTGAATATCAGGATTCTCAACTTGAGTCTTTTTTTGAGATGGCAGAGCTGAATTGGGAAGCTCCTCTTAACATAAAAGCAAAATACTGTGGATACTGAAAATCAGAAACATAGAGAATACTGGATGACCTCAACAGGTGTGGCAGCGTCTGTGGAGAGAGAAACAGTTAACATTTTGAGTCTGGGATGACTGCTTCAGAACATAAGAGAAGGTCTGAAGAAGTCATACCGGACTTGAAATGTGAACTCTCTCTTTCTTTCTGCACAGATGCTACCAAATCTGTTGAGTTTCTCTAGCAATCTCGGTCTTTGTTTTCAATTTCTGGCATCTACAGTATTTTGCTTTTATTGTAATGATATTGATGCTGTAACCCAGAAGAAGCAGTGTTTCTGTAGCAGAATAGTTCCCTCTATTAGTTATGTATTTGATTTGATTTGAGTGAAACAGCCTCCTGACTCTTTGAACAAAGATGGGACAGTTTGAATGAATGTTTACCTTGGTGGACATCCTTGGCATGGCTTATCTACATGATATTATCCTGAGAAGCTGATGTTGAACTCTCTTTCTGGACTTGTTGATTGAATGCAACTGACTGAGCTGGAGTCACATACAGGTCAATCCTGTTAAGGACGATCATATTTTCCTCCCTGATAGCTTCATGCTCACATTTACTAACATCAGCTTTTTATTTCTTCAGGTCTTGTTTTGATCCAAATTCAAGTTTTCAACTCCCACTGTGGGCTTTGAACGGATTCTTTGGGGTTATTGCTGGGCTAGCTTCCACTAGGTTTAAAAAAAAGACATCCTCAGCATGCATGCAAAAATCTGTGGGAAGGCAACATTTTCTCAGTTCTGAGTGGAAATTCATGCGGAGATGTTAACACTACTTCCTTGCCCCCAAGTGTCTTTAAAAAAAATTCCTGGCAGATTTTTCTTCACAGCAGACTCTGCTATGTTAAGTCCTCCTTCCTGAGATTCTATTACAGAAAGAAAAAAAAAATCTAGCTGTGCTCCAGGAATGCTATGACTAGTTGTATTTCTCTTAGATGGGTTCACCGCGTTCAACATATACAGGAGTTATTACATAAAGCTGTACAAAGTAGAAAATACCAACAACAATTTGATAGTTACAAAGACAGTCCAATTATCAAAGGTACTCAGAAACCAGTGACACCAGCTTTTTAATTTCTTCATTTTTTTTTGAACTGAATTCAAGTTTTAAACCCCCACCTTCCCCTTTAGGCTTTGAACTCATTCTTTGAGATTATTGCTGGAACATATGGAAACGTACATCTGGAAACTTTTAGCTGCTTTTGTAAATTTAAAATTAGAGCCACAAAACTGTAAATGAGAAATCCTTATTTGGGAGGTTTGTTTTGGAACAATTGCTTTTTGATAATGTTTGGAATTGGTTTGTTAAGCTTGTAGCATGATTTTCATTGAAACTTCAGAAAGCAGTGTACCAAAGTCTCCTTTCGGGGTTCAAATTTCTAACCACAGCCGAGAAGTAGAATACTGTGGATGGTGGAGATTGGAAACACAATGAGAAAATTCACGAAATACTCAGCAAATTTGGCAGTATCTGTGGAGACAGAAACGGAGTGAACATCTCAGAATGATGATCTTCTGTCAGAATTTAGAAATAAGTGACAGATATGCAGGGGGCCCTCAATCTATAAACATCTGAGTCACGAATGTGATCTTGTACCAGTGTGTAGTTTTAAAGACCCAACATATGAACATTTCCTGTACTTACCAACAGCACCTTTGAACTATCCTGCATTGTGTTCCAACTTGCCTCCCAATGCACTTACAAACAGATTATGGGATAGAACCTATTTGCAACCTGGGAAACTGTCTGTAGTAGTTTTTGAGCAAGAAGTAGTGAAAGGTAAATCTGTGAGAAGGTGGAAGATATAAAATAAGAGCAGAACATGCTACTGGAACTCAGTGGATTAGGCAGCATCTGTGGAGAGAAACAGCTAATGTTTCAAGTTCAAAGACTCTTCTTTGAATCGTAGAAGTTCTACGGTGTAGAAGCAGGCCATTCAGCCCATTGAGTCCACACTGACTTCTGAAGTGCATCCCACCCAGACCCACCGCAAGCAGTCTTTCCCCGTGACCCTGCATGCCCCATGGCTGATCCATTTTGCCTGCACATCCCTGGACACTATGGGCAATTTCGCATGGCTGACCCACCCAATCTGCATGTCTTTGGACTGTGGGAGGAAACAGAAGCACCCTCGGGAAATCCACGTAGATATGGGTAGAACATGCAAACTGCATACAGACAGTCACCTGAGGGTGGAATCCCTGGTTCTGTGTGGCAGCAGTGCTAACCACTGAACCATTGTGTAGCCCTGGGTTTCATTTCCAGTTAAGAGTCTTTAGAGTTGAAATGTTAACTCAGTTTCTTTTGTTTGTTTCTTTACTTGCCCCATCATCTTTCCTTTTGGCTCCGAGCAATTAACTCATTCAGTCTCTGCTCTTCCACGCTATCGTAGGTCTTCCTTTTATTCTTCCTTTACTTCTCACTGCAAACCTATTAAATCTCAAACTTTCTCCTGTTCCAACGAAGGGTCATTGACCTGAAATGTTAAAGCTGTTTCTCTGCCCCCTGATGCTGACTGAGCTGTGGAGTATTTCCAGCTTTGTTCATTTTTTAAAAATCTTTTTGATGTTTGAGTTCCTTTTCTGGATATAATGGAGCTTTTACTGAAAATAAGCAAAGAACTGTAGATGCTGAAGATGTGAAGCAAACAAAGACAGAAATTTCTGGAGAAACTCAACAGATCTGACAGCATCTGTGGAGAGACAGACAAACAAAGAGTTAACAATTCGAGTCCAGTGGCCCATCATCAGAACCAAAGAAAGAGATGTTTGCTAGAAAGTTCAATTGCGTTAACCCTCAGCTATCACTTATTGACTGCTGCAAATTTGATCTTAAATACTGGAGCTAAAGATGACTGAGTTTGCACAGTTGTCAAGTGTATTCAGGATTGAGGATGAGATTGGAGAAATTTTGATTCTACAATTCCAGCAATTGTCGGTGAACTTAATACCGATGCACAACAGATCTGGATGAAGATTTTCACCAGCACAACAAAGATTTTAAGTCAAATCCAAAAGTACTATGGATACTGTAAATCAGAAACAAAAACAGAAATTGCTGGAAAAACTCAGGGGGTCTGGCTGCAGCTGTGGAGACAAATCAGAGTTAACATTTCAGGTTGAATGACCCTTCCTCAGAACGGTTCCCCAGTTCTGAGGAAGGGTCACTCGACCCGAGACATTGACTCTGATTTGTCTCCACAGATGCTGCCAGACCTACTGAGCTTTTCCAGCAAATTCGTTTTCATTAAAGATTTTATGTACACAGAAATGAAAATGAAACACAAGGAAGTGTTACATGGCTTGTGGTACACTTATTTGTTCTGATTATTTTTAACGTAACATTTAATGGAAAATCAACCACAAATGAAGCATTCTAGATTCCACGGTAAATGCAGTTGAGCTGTCAACTGTAAACCTCTGCTTAGGAACTCAATTATTGAAATGGGCTAAAGTGCACTCAATATAGAAGAAACAAAGGCTTACATTTGTATACCACCTTTCATGACCATTTCAAAAGCACTTTGTAGACAATTAAGCTGTTTTGATGCATTATCACTGTGTGATGTATGAATACTAGAGCTTGCACAGCAAGAGTTCACAAATACCAATGTGATAATGACTGAATAGTCTGACTTAAGGTGTTAATTGAAGAATTGACCAAGACACCAAGGGCCTCCCCTTCTTTGAAATGAAGCCATGGATCTTTCACCTGAGCGAGCAAACAGGACTGTGGTTTAATGTCTCATCTGAAAGAAACATAGAAAATAGGACCAGGAGTACACTATTTGGCCCTTCGAGCCTGCTCTGCCATTCATTATGGTCATAGCTGATCATCCAACTCAATCCCTTGTTCCTGCTTTCTCCCTATACCCTTTGATCACTTTAGCCCAGGAAAACATCTTCAATAGTGCAGGCTCAACATGGACTGTTTGTTTCAAGTCCAGAGATTTAAACCCACGGATTTTGGATTCCGAGCTTAGGGTGCGACTGAGTGACACATGCTTGACCCTGTATTTATGTTTACATGTGTCAGTATAGACATACAGGGAGTCCCCGATTTACAAATATCTGAGTTATTTGTAGGTATGAACGTAATCCCATACATGGTTTTAATTTTAAAGACCCTACATAGGAACATTTCCTGTACTTAGAACAGCTGTATTACATTTTCTGACATTGTCTCCTGATTTGTGTCCAATCGACTTATGAGCAAACTCCTAATTGGAACCTGTTCACACCTCGCGAACTGTCTGTTTAGTGGTTCGATCTTTTCATCTTCTCCTGGGTTCTTGTGATTTGCCATTTGTCCAATGTTACAAATTTTAGGCCATTCCCAGATGTTTTTGGGGGATCAGCATTACTAGCCCATTAACAAACACCGTTCATTTCATCAGAAAACAGGCTTATGTTACAGACTGACCCACCTAGAGCTAATGTACTGTTCCCCACCTCCTACAGCCCTAACTCTCACCCCCAGCATTTGAATATGAGTTATACACAAATCCCTGCTTTAGATAAACATTCTGAAATGTTACACTCATATATTATGCTTTAGCTTCTCTCTAAGTTATCCTTCTGTCATTTACTTTCTGTGTTGATCTCTGGGGTAACTCCTTGCTTTGGCCTCACCTTCCAACTGAATTCCAATATTTGCTGTTCGTAATTTGAGTCTGTAGTATTTTATTTATGTAGTATTCTGTCTGTAATGCACTCAGGCCCTGTTTGGATAGATTCACATGTCCACTTTGGGACTGCTGTGATTTGCTGCTAAAAGTAAATTTCTTTAAATGCTAATGATTTGAGGTTTACATAATAATTCCGAGAGTAGTTATTTTGTGCAAAAATCATTTATTTTGAAGATATGAACTTCCGCTTTTTTAAAAGTTTTTCTGTGAGAAATTAGCTCTGTCACAGCCTCATGCTATTATTGGACCAACCATTGGCAGCTGAACACTAATCCCTTTGGATTTATCCATCCTTAGGATGCATTTGGTTTTGTTTTATTTGTTCACAGGCTGTGGCTGTCTCTGGCCAGCACTAATTGCCCATCCTAAATGCCCTGGAGAAGGTGATGATGAACAGTGAGCTGAGCATGTTGCCCCAATGTGTTGCCCCACTGATCGCAGCATTGATTTCTAATTCAGGAAGTCTCTGCTGTGCATGGGTCTCCGATGCCCATGTAACTGTTGAGCAAATTAGAGAAAATTCTGGTGATGGCGAGGCACCTACTTGAGCTGCTGTAGTCTTTGAGGTGTGGGGGGACCCACTGCTTTAGGGAAGGCATTCCGGGATTTTGACTCAGCGACACTGAAGGAATGGAGATATATTTCCAAGTCAAGATTGCGAGTGGCTTGGAGGGGAGCTTAAACAGAAGATGGTGGAATAACTCAGCAGGTCTGGCAGCATCTGTGGAGAAAAAAAGTTAACATTTCAGATCCAGTGACCCTTCTTCAGAACTGGATAATAGAGATCACAGGCTTGGAAGACACTAAGGTTTTGGAGTAGATTTGTAGCTCGGGTTGTGGGTGTTTGATGTTCCGCAGACGTTGGAAGATGCTGCCAGAGGCATATTGGTGAGTTGGTGCAGTGTATCTTGTAGATGGGACACACTGCTGATGCTGTGTGTCAGTGGTAAATGGTGTGAATGTTGAAGATGGTAGATAGGGCTGCCCACAGCAGCAATTTAGAGATTAGGAGCTCCTTTTTTGCCTGTTGTAGAGCTTTGACAGCTGTGGCTAAACATCTCAAGTGTTGAACACAGGATTTAGATGTGTAGTGAGAGTGCTGCACTGTTTGCAGGTGTGCACTTTTGAATGAGACATTAAATTGAGGCCCCATCTCTTTCAGGTGGGTATAAACATTCCCACAACCTCATTCTGAGGGAGTGCCATGAGGGGTATGCCAATGTCTTGACCAATTATCATTTCTCAATCAGCAACATAAAAGCATTGTGTTATTATTGTTTCTTCTGGGATCTTACTGTATACAAATTAGCAGCCACTTTCCTTACATTACAAAATGGGACTGAAACTTTGAAAGTACATCATTGGATGTGAAGCACATTGGGATATCCTGAAGTCATAAAAGGCGCTATTTGAATGTAAGTTTTTCTTACATTTATCTTAAGTCGCATTATTTTCACTATTACTATTTTTTGAACTTATATCGAATCCAATAAATCTTTTTTTATTAATTTTTAGGTAACCTCTGTCAAAAGCACAAAAAATTTCCTGCACCTTTCAGTTCAGAAGAAGAGTCAGACTTAAAACATTAACTCTATTTCTCTCTACACAGATGCTGCTAGACCTGCTGAGTTTCTCCAACATTCTAGGTGATTATGACTTACATAACAAGCCTGACCTTTCCTCATTACCATCATAGCCCCATTTCCCTTTGCCACTCATTCTCATTTTATTTTGAACCGAAAATATTGATGTAGTCCGATATTTGAGATCTTATGTTCTCGTCATGAAGGACATCATCTTCAATTGAAGAACCTCTCTAAAGTATTGGTCCTGGTACTGTATTGTTTGTTAATGATATGGAACCTCTGACTTTCTGCTTTTAGAGGCATGTGGTATTTTTGTATCGTCAGAATTGTTTTTGAAAATGTCACACGGTAGGTGGATTCATTCACAGTTCAGCTCAGTATGCTGTTGTGAACTTAGTTCTCATCTTTTCTTAGTTTGGTTAGATTTTAAACCTTGGATGTGCCTCTTTTCTTTCTCTCACATTTAACTGTATAATGTCAGTATTTGTAATCATTGAATTGTTCACTAATTACTTATTCATCATTAATATGGTCTGGCCTGTTCTCTATCCATTCATTAACGTATTGATAGAGAAAAATGTCCCTGACTGAATCTTGGAAACACGTTTGCTTTATTATGTAACCTGTTTTGTTTTCCTCGTCTGTGTGAAAATTAAAATGTCTCATAACCGCATTATATTCACTGTCATTCATATGACGATCTTGCATCCTTTGTTGTCTTTTATTTGTCTTCAGTGTTTTCATCTCTCGAGCACTCTCAGGCAATTTCTTTTGTTACTGTTTTAATTGATGCACACAATCAGAAAACACTAATCTCTTCATGCAAAGAATCATGAGATTCACAGAATCTCAGAACTGTTAATGAAGGCCATTCAGCCTATCCCACCTGCATCAGCTGTCTGACCATTTAAACTTTGTGCCAAACTCTGGTCTTTTCTCTATGATTTAAAAACTGTACAATAGCATCTTGAATGTCTCCACTGAACCTACCTCCATCACATATCCAGGCAGTGTATTCCAGACCCTAAATACTTGTTGCTTTGATTTGATTTATTGTTCTCAGTCCCTAAGTACAGTGAAAACTTTTGCAAGCAGCGCAGGCAGATCATAACAAACAAGGAACATGTACAGATCATAGGGTGTTTAGACAGAGCAAGTCATAGGAGGTTACAACAGCAAAGGAGGTGTACAAAAGCAAGTTCAACATTAGTTTTGAAATTAGAAAGATCCATACAGCAGTTTAATAATAGCAGGGAAGAAGCTGTTCCTGAACCTGTTGGTGTGTGCGTTCAAGCTTCTGTATGTTCTGCCTGACCTAAGAGGTTGGAGAGAGTATTACCAGGGTAGGAGGGGTCTCTGATGATGTTGGCAGCCTTTCCACAGCCACGAGAGGTGTAGTTGGAGTCCATGGATTGGGGGCTGGCTTCTGTGATGGTCTGGGCTTCTTCTCATCTTGCATTTGCTTCTTTTGCAAAATGCTTTGTAACTACACCCTCTGGTTTTTGCTCTATTTACAAGTGGGAAATGCTTTCCCCCAGCCATTCTGTCCAGTAGAAATTTGATAGCATTTATGATCAATATTAGACATAAAACTGCAGTGTGAACAGTAGATTTTATGCCTTCTATATGTCTGTTGTTTTTCATTAGCTCTGCCAGCAGAGGGCACGTGAGGCACATGGCTCTGCCATTCAACAATTCCTCATCTACAGTGGGAATACAGATGTCACAAGGATCTGGAAGTTTATTTAATTGTCCTGGATCCTGGAGAGTTTATTAATTTCTCCATGTTTCGAGTCCATTGTGATGCAATCCTGTTTGTGCATTGTGGTTTTTCTTCCAAAATAGAGTTACACAGTCCGGGTTATGTGAGGTGGTGATGGGAGCCTTCATTTGTTCTGATTGTTGGGTCTTAATGATGCAACACCAGCAGGTTATGAGTTCCCCAGAGGTAACCTGTCAGCTCTGGGTTTCTACAATGGAAGGCGACACAGGCAGCTTCCAAGGCCATTGCAGGCTTAAGGAGTGACTGGCATTGCATTGGTTAGTCTAGTTTTTGTGGAACACTTTTGCTCATCCTTCCCTGCAAAAAGAAATAACAAAAAAGGAATTTTTGTGTTAAAGGTAATGCCGATGCATGTCAGAATTATGTGGTAAATCAGAACTGGAACTACAGGCATCTGCAAGTTTGTGTTAAAGGCAGAAATCTGACTTTCCTGCATCTCCATTGGGTGCACTGTAACAGTCCTTGATGCTAGATCTGGGAATGAAAATAATACAATGACATGCAGATGGGGTATTTGCTCACTCACTCCCCACCAAAAAAAAATCCTAAAAGTTGGGGTTGGTGCATTAAAGGCTAAAATGGCATCATAGTTGGCGGTTTGGAAAAAAATAGTCTTCATTTTACATTTTTGGCTGTACCTTTTAATTCCCTCTGTCATGTTTCTGATGCAGTTCAGTGATAACACACTTCCTCAGTGCTTCCCAATGTGGATGGGAAAATACACTAAAAATGATCTACCCGTTAATCCCAGTTGTCGTTTTTGATCTTTATTCCACTTTCTTTGTACGATTTAAGTCTAATGCTTTTGATGCTGCTTTATACTTCCTGGTTTAGACTCTGTATGCCTCAATGAGAATCCTTTAATCTAGTTGTTTGAGAAACCTCCTTGTTTCTTGTTTGGCTCAAGAATTCCACAAAAGCCTTGTAGAGAGAGCCGGACAAGAAACAAGGAGGCTTCTCAACCAATCAGATTAAAGGATTCTCATTGCGGCACGCAGAGTCTAAACTAGCAAGTATAAAGCGGCATTAAATGCTTTGGATTTAAATCACTTACAGAAAGTGGATCAGACAATGCGCAGTGAGTGTTATATCATCACTCCTAACTGTACAGTACAAACTCAAAAGAGGTTATGATTTGGAAAGAGGCCATTCAGCCCTTAAATTTTGTAATGCTATCCGGTCCATTCTCAAAGTCCAGCTCTTTGTTCATAGCCCTGTAGGCTGCGCCACTTCATGCGCACATTCAGATATAGTTTTTTTAAATGTGACGATGGTCTCTACCTTATCCACTCTTTCTGCTTGTGAGTTCCAGACTGCTGTTATACTCTGGATGAAGAAATCACTTCTCAACTCTCCTTCAAGACTTTCACCAATGACTTTAAATCTATGCCGCTCTGCTAAAGAAATCTAAGCAAAAGAAAGCTTATCTCTTGGACATCTGCTCTGTTGGGCCATCATGTGAAACTGAAATGATAGACTGGATATTGAGAATGTAGGCAGCATTGTTAGTAAAGTTGTGATGACACAAAAAACTGTGGTATAGTGGACACTGAAGAAGCTTATCTAAGATTACGAAGAGATCTTAATCAATTGGGTCGATGGACTGAGGAGTGGTGGGTAGAGATTAATTTGGATAAATGTGAGCATTGCATTTTGGTAAGACAAACAAGGACAAGACTTATATAATTAATGGTAGGGCCCTGGATAGTGTTGTCAATCAGGGGTTCAGGTACATAGTTTTTTGAACGTGGCATCACAGGTAGACAGGGTGGTTAAGAAGGTGTTTAGCATGCTTGCCTTCTTTGCTCAGACCATGGAGTATAGGAGTTGGGACGTAATGTGGTGGTTGCACAGGATGTTGGTAATGGCACTTGTAGAGTACTGTGTACAGTTCTGGTCACCCTGCTATAGGAAGGATATTATTAAATTGGAGAGGGTGCTGAAAAGATTTACAAGGATGTTACTGGGACTGCAGGGTTTGAGTTATAAGGAGAGGCTGGATAGGCTGGGATTTCTTTCACTGGAGCATAGGAGGTTGAGGTATAAACCTTATACAGGTTTATAAAATCATGAGTGGTATAGGTAAGTTGAATAGCAAAGGTCTTTCCCCTAGGCAGGGATGTTCAAAAACTAGAGGGCATATTTTTAAGGCAAGAGGAGAAAGATTTATAAAGGACTTTAGGGCAGCATTTTTACACAGTGGGTGGGGGTTTTCATGTGGAATGAACTGCCAGAGAAGAGTAGATGCAAGTATAGATACAACATTTAAAAGACATTTGGATGAGTACATGAATAGGAAAGGATTAGAGGAATATGGGCCAAATGCAGGCGAGTGAGGCTAATTTAGTTTGGGAAACTTGTTTGGCATGGATGAGTTGGTCCGAAGAGCTGTTTCTGTGCTGTATGACTCTATAACTCTAAGGCTGTATGATAGATGAGAGATATTGACAGTTTAAGTAAGTAGGCAAAGAAAAGTGTAGTATGGGAAATTTGAAATTGTTCATTTTGGAAGGGATAACAAAACAACAATATAATTTATATGGAGAAAAACTGCAACACAAAGGGACTAAAGGGCACTTGTGCACAAAATACAGAAAGCTAGCACACATGTGCAGCAGGTAATGAGGAAGGCTAATGGAATGTTGGCCCTTATTTCAAGAAGGTTGGAGTATAAATGTAAGGAAGTCTCACTGCAACTGGACAGGTGCTGGTGAGACCACTTCTCAGTACTGTGAGTGGGTTTGGTCCCCTTATTTAAGGAAAGACATCATGTCATTGGAGGCAGTTCAGAGAAGGTTCACTAGGAAAGGTTTAGAGGGTCATGGGATAAATCTATGCCTCTCATGATCCCTGGTATGGAGGGATTGTCTTATGAGCAAAGCTTAAACAAGTTGGGACTCTACTCACTGGAATTTAGAAGAATGAGAGGTGATCCATTGAAACATATATGGTTGTTAAGGGGCTTGACAGGGTAAATGCTAAGAAGATGTTTCCCTTCAGGGGAGAGTCCAGGGCCAGAGGCCATAGTCTCAGAGTAAAAGGGTGCCAATTTAATACTGAGATGAGGAGGAATTTCTTCTTTCAGAGGGTTGTGAGTTTTTGGAACTCCTTGTGACAGAGAGTTGTGGGGGCAGAGTCATTGTGTATATTTAAGGCTGAGATAGATAAATTCTTGATTAATAAATATGGAGCTAGAAAAGCACAGCAAGTCAGACAGTATCCAAGGAGCCGGGACATCAATGTTTCGGGCTGAAACCTTTCGTCAGGACTGTTATGCCTTCCAGTCCTGACGAAGGGTTTCAGCCCTGCTCCTCAGATGCTATCTGACCTGCTGTACTTTTCCAGCTCCAACTCTAGCTTCCAGCATCTGCAGTCCTTACTGTCTCCTAGATTCTTGATCAGTCGAGGAATCAAGGGTGAAGGGGGAAGACCCGGAAAATGAACATGATGAATGTCTGATCAGCCATGATCCGATTGAACAGTGGAGCAGGCTCAAGGAGCTAAATGGCCTACTCCTGTTCCTATTTCTTCTGATCTTATTATGTTCATGAGAGGGCACTGACTTGCATATTGTAAAACACTAGTGCTTGACTGAAACTCCTGTGAAGCTTGCAATATTAACACCTTCAGTGGGACTGAGGCATCAGGTCAGATCCCAGCAGGTTCAGGGTGTTACTGGGGCTGAAGGCTGCAACATTTCTCCTCCCTGATATTATTGAGTGTGCTAAACTCTCAGAGGCTTGAGACATTGGCATTTCAAATGGTTAATCTTGGAGAACCATTCCTTAGGCTTTGATTCTAAGTGACAATCTGAAATTTGTGAGACAAGCAGAAAGCAGTATCTTCCCTGTGAAACACCACACTATGAAAGTCTACAAAATATTATGCACAAGTTCTAGCAAGTATGAAGCATTTCAATACCATACGGAATGACCCTATTGTCACTGCTTTCTAATCATTGGAAAGAAGAGAAAGACTTGTAATTTCTCTGTTGACTTGCATAATTTTTGAAGGATAGTCATTGTTGCGGTATTGGAAACACAGCAATGTGACCATTTAGCAAACTGTTACACCAATAATCTGTTGTTGTGATATTAGTCGAGGGATTAGTACTCACCAGGGACTGGGGAGAAATCCATTCATCTTCTTTAGGGCAGTGTTATCCTATACTTTTATCACAAAATCTATCAGACAGCAGGCAATTAGGCTCTCAGTTTAACATTTCTACTGAACAGAAAGGCAGTATCTCTGACAGTGCAGCTCTCCCTCATTGCTGCCCAAGTGTTCCAGTGTAGAACCTTGTGGTCAAGTCTCCAGAATGGGACTTCAACCAACAACCTCCCGACTCGGTCTTACCCGATGAGGCAGAGCTGCCAAATCCACTGTAGGTCAGAAATCACACGACACCAGGTTATAGTCCAACAGGTTTATTTGAAATCACGAGCTTTCAGAGCACTGCTCTGTTGTTGGGTGAAGTGCGCTTTAAGGCAAAGGAGAAGGATTTAAAAGGGACTCTAGGGGCAACCTTTTCACCCAATGGGTGGTTCGTATGTGGAACAAACTCTAGTGATTTTAAATAAACCAGTTGGACTATAACCTGGTGTCGTGTGATTTCTGACCTTGTCCACCCCAGTCCAACACCAGCACCTCCACGTCATCAAAACTACTGTAGGCGGAGGTGATATTGGAGATACAACATATTATAGTTTAACTCTTCTTTGTTGAGATTTTTCAGTCAACCTGCTCAGAGGTGTTATTTCACTACTCTGGAGCAGATGGGACATGAACCTGAAGCCAGGGATATTACCACTGTGCTACAAGAGTCCGACTGCTTCGTTGTCTGACTCCTTGAAATACATTTATTGGTTGCAGTCTGCAAGCATTGTTTTGTTAACATCAGGTGGCACAGTGGTTAGCACTGGTGTCTCACAGCATCAGGGACCCAGGTTCGATTCCACCCTCGGGCAATTGTCTGTGTGGAGTTTGCACGTTCTCCCCATGTCTGCATGGGTTTCTTCTGGTTTCCTCCCACAGTCCAAAGATGTGCAGGCTAGGGTGGATTGGCCATGCTAAAATGCACATAGTGTCCAGGGATGTGCGGACTAGGTGGGTTAGCTAGGTGACAGGGATAGGGTAGGGGGGTGGGTCTGGATGGGATGCTCTTCGGAGGGATCGTGTGGACTCAATGGGCTGAATGGCCTGCTTCCACACTGTGGGATTCTATGAGCTAGTAATTTGGATCTTTCAGATGAGGCAAACTTGTGCTTGATACCTTACAAAGGGGTGGGAAAATTTGAATCATATAGCACAGCAGGGGACTGTTCAATCTATTGTGCCTGTGCCCACAATTCAAAAGTGCTGTCCAATTAAATTCCAATCCCCTGCAAAAATGATCCCTTTCAAGTATTCCTGCAATTGTTCACCTTGTGGAAATACTACCCAGCGTATGCCTGACGACAGACTTAATCTGCCCATAAAACAAAAGCTGCCTGTTTTTTTCTAATAAACACATGACGAAACTGTGCAACAAAGCCCTCAGCGTCACAGCTGCCTCCAAATTTGGGCAGTTATAATTAAATATCCTGCTGATGAGCTGCCAGCTGCTGGAATAATGGCTCAAATGATAAACCAATTAAAAGAACTCATGATAGTTGCCTGACACCTGACAGAATAGGGGCACATATTAAAAAATCAGATGAAATTCAGTGAGATTGAGAAGAAACAAACAGTGCAACAGATCCTGGAGTTCTGTTGGAAAGGGAGAACTGAAATGACTGACTGTTTCAATGAAAACATAATCAGAATCAAAATAGATTCACATGGTTAGAGTAGCAATAGGTCAATGATTAAATCCTTCAAGATTTCAATTTGGAGGCTGATTATTCAGTCTTTGGGTTCTAAATATGTAACTAGTGTACACTTTCCATATCCACATTTTTGCTACACATTGCAGCAGCAGCAATTTATACATTCCATTTGTAAATCGCAAATTGTAATAATAGAAAGAATTAACTTACATGATCCTGAGCAAGCTTGTAATTGCCCCATAGCCGTTTAAGATGCATTTGCAGTGTTGCTACAGTTGCAATATAGAAAATTTAGCAGTCAATTTATACAGTGCATGAGGCTGCAAACAGATCATGATGAGATAATCCAGTTTAGCTGTGTTAACTGGGGGATAAATATTGGCCGGAAGATCGAGAGAACTCTCCTGCTCTTTGTCAAATAGATGCTGGAATCCTTCATCTCCACTTAAAAAGAAAATAAACAGGCATTGGTTCAATGTCTCACTTGAAATACAACAGGTTTTAAAAGACATACTCTTTCATCACTGACAAGACCAGCATTTGCAGCCCATTGCTAATTGTCTTTGGAAAGTTGGTGGTGAGCTGCCATCCTGCAGCATGTTGGCAAACCTGTACTGACCCAGTACCCAGACACCAGATTGCCAATCAACAAAGGTCTTGGTTCTGGGAATCTAATGGAGTGGTCTAATGGAGAGTGTATAACGATAAGGCCACTATAGTTATACCAGACAGTAGGGCTGTTCTCTAATCAGAGAAATGATGACTGCTGGCTGTTTAGCCTGAGGGCCACCTGCAATTGTTCACCTTGTAGCAATAATGCAACAAGGAAGAGTCCTTCATGGTCACTGTATGATTGAATGAGGTCAATCAAGTGAATCTCATAGAATATGTACTCCCTGATTGGGGATGTTAACCTGGTTCAATCAGGGAGCCCTGGCTGACAGATATAAACAGAAGTGTCAAGGGTTCTGTTCACACTAGGAGCCAGCTGGGTCAGTGTCATGTAAATAAAGGGTGACTTGGTGACAGGATACCAGCCTCCATGGAGTTATTTCAGTCACCTCAGCCAGTATAGGATTTGAACCCATGCTGTTGGGGTTTCTCTACATGGCAAACCAGCTTTCAGCCAACTGAGCTAACCAACTCCGATGTTAAAGTCCCCCTACTCCAACTGGACCAGAGGCTGCTCCCTCATTAGAGAAAGAAAGAGAGACAACTGATGACAGTGTGACCTGAGGATCTGATGATAGGTTGAGAAAGAGAGTCCATTACGGTAACCTCAACTGCCTTAACTCATCTAAGCTTCCCAAAGATGTTGGTTGACATGGTGCAAGCTCCCAGTGTTTTCTGTTTTCTCTTGTATCGATGATACTTGTCTGGATTTCACAAAAAACATGTTGCCTTTCATTTACCATGAGGGTAGTTCTACAGTTCACTCCCGATTTTTGCAGCCAGGCTTATTATACATTTTGCATTTTATAATTAGAGCTATGGTGCATAATTAGATTTTGCATTTGAGTTCATAAATTAAGCAGACATTTATTATTTTTATTGAAATAAAGCTTAGGAAAACTAATTAAAATAATTCAGGAGTAAAATCTAAATAATTAAAACACTAAAATATGTACTGCATTTTATGTATAATAAATGGTATGGAAGTAGACATTTTTTGTTTTGTTTAATAGAGAGATCCTTTCTAATTTTCTGTGCTTCCTGTGTCATTTCACACCATTTTTAACTGATGTGCTGATTGAATTACCCTTGTCTAACAGATATTTTTGAGAAAGCTCGTTTGCAATAGATTTGTGAGTGGATCAATTATGATTTGGCTGAGAGGTATTATTTATTCAATCTGGGATGGGGGTGAAATTCCTTTATTATTGAGGAACCATTCACCTTTTCTCTATAGTCAGTGAGCAATTCACAAAGTAATACCCAGCAATAAGCATTTCAACACTGCATGTTTGAGAAGTCATTAAGGGCTTACTAATTACAAAGGAGCTCACACTGAGAGGTATTCTGCATCCTTACCATTGTAATCCTGCCCAGATGTACTGTTATCCAATGTTTTGCCTGCAGTTTATTGTACTGAACTGGCAGACTTCCCAAAATACAATATTATAAAACATTGTATTGATAAGTAATTTTGATGTATTTGTTTTCACTTTAGACTCATTGAGAAGCTTGTCTACGTTAGAAATTAAAAAAAACTTCTATGACCTATTTGAGTTATTTTTCCAAACTAAAGGCACTATACAAATGAATATTATTATCACTACAAAGCAGTCTCAGATTTGCACCATTGAGTGTCCTGTAAATTGAATGTTAAAGCCTTACTCTGATTTGTCCCAATTCCAGGTTCAGACACTATTTACAATTTATATTTGTACTGTCATTAAATCTAAGGAGAATCATGCTGCCTGGATCAATGTCAGATGAACATATGACCATAAGATCTAGGAACAGGGGTAGACCTTTCAGCCCATTGAGTCTACTGCACCAGTCAATATGATCAAGGCTGGATTTAGGCTTCCATCTGTATATAGTTGCCTGCTCCCCACATCCCTGGACTCCTTGAAAGATCAAACATCTATTCATCCCAGTTTGGAGTAACCTTAATAATGAAGCATTCACAACCCTCTGGGGCAATGAATTTCAACAATCCTTTGAGAGAAGTATTTTCTCCTTATCTCAGTTGGAAATGATCAGCTCCTTATCCTGAGAGTGTGCCCCTCATGTTTAACGACCCAGGGACCAGTGGAAACAATCGCTCAGCATCTACTGTTGTCAAAGCTCTTCAGAATCTTGTGCTTTTTCAATATTACCACTTATTTTTCAAAAACATAGAGAATGCACTTTATCTGCTTTTGTTTTATTGTTACCAAGTGAGATAGTCTACATCAGAAGGGTGTCAAGAGAAACATTGGTCAAAATATTCCACAATTCACTGGATTCTGGGAAGTTCCAGCAAATTGGAAAACTGCTCAATGTTCAAGAAGGAGGGAGATAAAACATAGGCTAGTTAGTCTAATATCTGTCACTGGGAAAATGATAGAGCCCATTATTAAGGAAAAAATAATAAAATATTTAGAAAAGCTTAACACAAGCAGAGTCAACATAGTTTTGTGAAAGGGAAATCATGTTGGCTAGAGTTCTTTGAGAATATAACAAGCAGAGCTGAGAAAGAGGAACCAGTAGATTTAGTATATTTGGATGGGGAAGAAAGAAATCTGGAAGGCGTTCGATAATATGCCACATGAAAGGTAGAGCTCACATATCGTGGGTAATGTATTAACATGGATTGTGCACTGGAATACGTGAATCTTTTTCAGGTTGGAAGGATGTATCTAGTGAAATGACACAAGGATCAGTCCTCATGCCGTAATTATTTACTATCTATGTTAATAACTTGGAGAAGGGAGCAGAGCGTAATGTATCCAAATTTGCTAAAATAGGTGGGGGGGGGGGTTGTGCCGAAGACATAAGGAATCTGCAAGGGGAAATGAGTAGGTTTAGTGAGTGAGCAAAAGCTTGGGAGATGAAGTTTAATGTAGGAAAATGTGAGGCCCTGCACTATGGCAGGAAGAATCAAAAGATAGACTATTATTTAAATTAATATCTATTTTGGACCAATGCTTTGTCTCTTTGCCACCTCTCCACAATGCAGTTCCTGCTGCCTTTTGTTCTATGACACCTTTTATCTTTAATCTCCCGTGCCCTCTAACTTTTTCCTGAACTTCCCTGTGTCCCACCTGCAGCCTACCCTACTCCATCTTTCCAGCTTTCCATTTAGTCTGAAGAAGAGTCATGTTGGACTTGAGACACTAACCCTGTTTCTCTCTTACACGTTTGCTGACAAATCTGCTGAGTTTCTCCTGTCATTTTGCTTTTACTTCAGATCTCTAGCATCCATAGTATTTGGCTTTTATGTGAAAAATAATTTGTTTTTACAGCGTATCCTGTATTTCCCAGATTTTTTTCTCATACCTTCTTCTTTAAAACAGATTTCTTTTTATTAAAAAAATTGATTGCAGACTAAAGCCAGCTGATTCTTTTGAACACAGACCTATCTTTAAGTTATTCCAGTACTGAATCGCTAGGAAATCTGGCGAACATGCAGGGGAACTGGTAAAATGTTAAGATGTTGTGAGTCTTTAAGCGATTCTGCTTCCTCAGTGAGCAAAGTGACAAAAAATAGATTTTATTTGGGGAAGCAGGAAACCAGTATTTTATTATAATTACTAAAGCATTTGCAAGTGGCACGATGATGTGATTCATTCCAATTTATACTTGTAACATAAAAGTTTTGTTAATGATCCCATTTATTGATTGATGCCAACAATCACAATTGAACCTTTTTTCCATCAATTTTTCAACTGTACAAACTGCAATATCTGGGATCAAAGGAGGAGAGATGAGATGCTTTCTTGTCTTTACTTCTACCTGCATGAACAATAAAGATAAACAAAGCATTGTGGGGTGCATGGTGGCTCAGTGGTTAGCACTGCTGCCTCACAGCACTAGAGACCTGGGTTCGATTCCACCCTTGGGTGACTGAGTGTGTGGAGTTTGCACATTCTCCCTGTGTCTGCGTGGGTTTCCTCCGGATGCTCCAGTTTCCTCCCACAATCAAAAGATGTGCAGGTTAGGTGGATTAGTCATGCTAAATTGCTCATAGTTTCTAGGGATGTATAGGCTAGGTGGGTTAGCCATGGGGAATGGAGGGTTACTGGAATAGGATGGGTTGCTCTTTGGAGTGTTGGAGTGGACTAGATGGGCCAAATGGCCTGATTCCACACTGTAGGAATTCTATGATTCGATGAAGTCATGACTTCAAATCATGTACTGTTGACCAAGATGCAGTGTGGAAAATTAACAGCAGTAAGATCTTATCTGCCTGGAAGCTAACAGTGAAGATAGGACTTACTCCCATCCAAGGCTTGTTGGATTGTGCAGCACAGTGAATATTGGAAAATTAGCTTGAGCCAAATTGCACATCTGTAATAGTGTTGCTCTTATATTTTTTGATATTTGAGGCTCCCGAGAAAACCCATGGATTGTAAAAATAATTTAAATAAATAATAAGAGTTTCGACTTTACATCCAGTGAGTCAGTTGTAAATCAGAGTGGGTGTTCTGCCTCTGAGATGAAATCTCTCTCAGTGCCAGATTAAGCTATAGCAGGTATTATTTTTCCTTTCAGTATAGAGAAAATCTTTCTCAGCATATATTTAGACAGCTCAGCTGCTTGATAAAAACCATATGATTCAAGATAGGATGGAAGGACTTTGGCTGGGCAGAATATAAAGATCATTTTTGTCGTAATTGCAATCTTTTACTAAGCTGCAAAGTTCTATATCCTATAGATCTTACAGCTGTGGTCCTTAATCCCTGGCAATCTCTGTGCTCACCAGATTTCTGTACTTTTGAATTACAAGTACCTTGTTTATATTGCTCTTCAATTAAAAAAAAACAGCGTGGATAATGTTATTTTCCTTACAGGCTAATTTTCAGAAGTTAGGAAAGGGAAGTTTACCAGTATTTACAGGGTGAGGGTTTCTGGGAAAAGGTGTGGGATGCCCGCATGCACCCTAAGTGTACAAGATAATTTCGCTAATGAGCACCCTGAGATCTGAATTCAATCAAATCGTCAGTTGAAATAATGAACAGATTTTACAGCACATTGCAACATGGAGTTATATCCAGTTTCATTAGATTTGGGCAGGGGCTGGTGGGGAGGGGAGGGCAGGGGGTGTGTTGTTGTGAGTTTTGTTGAACACTCAGAGAGTGGTGGGGGTCTGAAATGCATTGCCTGGGAGGGTAGTAGAAGCAGGAAACCTGACAGCCTTTAAAAAGGATGTGGATGTGCGCTTGAAATAGTCCGGGCCATGGGCCAAGGGCTGGAATGTGGGATTAGTGTAAGTAGATCAGCACAGATTCAATGGGCCAAATGGCCTCTTCCCTGTTGTATGACTGTAAGATCCCAAAACATTGCAAATCCAATCTTGGATTCTTGAAGTCTGTTTATAGAGGGCAAAGTTAGCAGAGCATTGAAGATTTCTTTGAAAGGAGGCTATTATTTTGTAACATGATACCTGCTTTTATTATTGCTCGCTTTTTTTAATTCATTCATGGGATGTGGGCATCAGTGGCTAGGCCAGCATTTATTGCCTGTCCCTAGTTGCCCTTACGAATGCGGTCCATGTGCTGTAGGTATATGCCATTAGGGAGGGAGTTCCAGAATTTTGACCCAACGAAACTGAAGAATGGTGATATATTTCCAAGTCAGGATGGTGAGTGACTTGGAGGGGAACTTGCAGGGAGTGGTGTTCCCATGTTTTGGTGCCCTTGTCTTTCCAATATGGTAGAGGATGTGAACTTGGATATGTTATCAGTTCAATGATAGACAGAAAAAATATACATCATGCCGGGATATTTAATCTGAACAATGCAAATAGCCCTGGGAAAAACTGAAGTGGAAACTAAAATGACTATATCCTGAGCATAATCGTGCATTTCACAGCAAGAACTTAGTTATTTCAATAAGTCCAGGTCAACATGGTGTCATTTTATTACCACTTGTATTTATATGAGGTGAATGTTAACTGCAAGTTTTTGACCCTGTCTCTTGCATTGCATTCTGTATGAATACAGATCTCATATCCTGCTGTGTTCATCCAGCTCTGCACCTTGTTATCGATGCTGCTTGGCCTGCTGTGTTCATCCAGCTCTGCACCTTGTTATCTCAGATTCTCCAGCACCTGCAGTTCCTGCTATGTCTTTTACTTTGTATGCCTTTTTGCACTGGATAGATCTATTATTCCTGTTTACAGAGTTGCATAAGCTGCAAAGTTTACAACATTCTGACTATGCAGACAATTAGCATTTATCGGTTTTTGTTGAATAGGTATTCTGGATAAAGAATTGTCTGTCACAGATTTAAAAAGAAAAGTTGCTTACACATGGCTTACGTGTAAACTAGGAACAGGAATAGGATACTTGTTCCCTTGGGTCTGCTCCACCATTAGATTAGATCTTGCTGATTTGATTACCCCACGTTTCCACTTCCCTTTGATAATCTTTCATCCCCCAATAATCTTCCTTGCTTTGTCTTTAAAATATTCAAAGTCTCTGTTTCCATTTCTTTTGAGGAAGAGAGTTCAAACAATGATGACCCTCTGTGACAAAAGAAATTCTCTTAATCTCTGTGTTTAATCACCAACCCCTTATTTTTAAACGTTATTTTTAAGACCATTCAACAGTTCTGTGTTGGAATTCCAAATGAAAAGCTAAGATCATGTTATACATTTACGATGACACTAGAATTCAGAAACTCTTTTAATAAAGAGTAATCACAGAGAAAAACAATTATTGGAATCCCAATTCTAACTGGCTGGTTTGTCATCATTGAACATAAAATGTTACAATTCTGGTGGGAATAATACAGTGGAAAACATGCTGGATATGTTTGCCGACACCAACAATCAGAACAATTTAACAATTTCTTGAAAAAAAACGTTTGTTTTGGTTCAATACTTTTTTAGCTTCAGTTGGAGTAATCATGCACAAGTCTTCGATGAAGATGGATGGAGAAGATAGAAAATAGACCACCTTAGAGAAGGTGTTTAGTCATAGTTCCAGGCTAGAAGTGTTTGGATACACCCTGAAGATGTTGATTGAAGATGAGTACATTTAAGCTTAGGTGTGTGAATGCTCCAGAAAGATTTTCCAGGCTGGGTGTTGAAGCCACAGTTAAATTAAGCCTATCAGGTATTAGAGAAAGAGTTTTTTTCGCAGGTGGGAGTACTGTACAAGGGGTTCTTTGGGGAATTATAAAGGCATGTTTTGGGATTAATGGGATTATATTTTACCACCCTGTTCAAAACTTTAAGTTTGCGTTCGATATACATAGATTGATTTATACTATTTTACTTTCATCTCTTTTACATAACAAACTTCTTTTTTATTATTTAAACCAAATCTGCAACATTCCGTGCCAGTGTTTCAGTGAGAGGCCACTTTAATAAAACCAAAACAAAGCAAAGCATCATATATCAAGCCAGATTTCAGTCTATTCTCTTGACTTGTCCAGTAATAATATTGTTAACAACCGGGGCCTCAGTAGGATTTTTGAATCCACTGGATTTAAGGGGGATGTGTGCCTTTCTTGTTAAAGTCACAGCTATGGATTGGTTCTGGAAATAAAGTAGTTGTGTTCATCACAGAATCCCTACATTGTGGAAGCATGCCATTCGGACTGTCGAGTCCACGCTGACTCTCTGAAGAACATCCCACCCAAATGCAGCCCCCTACCCTATCCCCTGTAACCCTGCATTTCCCAAGGCTAATCCACCTAAGATGCACATCTTTGGACTGAGGGAGGAAATCAGAGCACCCAAAGGAAACCCACACAGATACAGGGCAAATATGCAAGCTCCACACAGATAGTCGCTTGAGGGTGGAATCAAACCCAGGTCCCTGGTGCTGTGAGGCAGCAGTGCTAACCACTGACCCACTGTGCTCTATGCTGTTTATTGCATGGAACTTGAAGATGGTTTTGAATGTTGCTGGGAGTTTTTTGGAAGTGGAGGATAAAACTATGGATTGTTTGATATCTTTGACAAAAGCTAAATGAGCGAGGTAGCAGATAAGTTGAAGATTGAAGTGAAAGCAGGAGGTTCTGAGGTTGAGACAACAAGGTGCAGGGCTGGATGAACACAGCAGGCCAAGCAGCATCATAGGAGCAGAGAGGCTGACATTTCGGGCCTAGACCCTTCATCAGAAAAGGGGGAGGGGAAGGGGGTT
>NC_063358.1:4497637-4525429 GCF_021869965.1 Rhincodon typus
ATTTATTTCAGAACCCCCTTCCCCTCCCCCTTTTCTGATGAAGGGTCCAGGCCCGAAACGTCAGCCTCTCTGCTCCTATGATGCTGCTTGGCCTGCTGTGTTCTTCCAGCCCTGCACCTTGTTGTCTCGGATTCTCCAGCATCTGCAGTTCCTACTATCTCTGGTTCTGAGGTTGAGATGCCTCAAGTGATTATACAACAGTTAACATTGGAAAAAGGAACCCTGAGACTGGGAGATCCCAGCTGGAATTAAGCAAGACACAGATAGAAATGTAAAAAAAACGTCCTTTGAGGGATGAAGAGAAATGATAAGACTTAAACTAGAGGAGGGAGAAAACAAAACAAAACAAAATAAGGATAATGCGAAGAGAGTGGAGAGAAAAACAAAGGGAAAAGTTAAGAAATTTTGAAATGGGAGAAAAAGAAAAAGACAAACAGTGGGAGATGGAATTGCAAAGACTTGAACTCCAAAGAGATAAAGACATAAAGAACAAGGGTTGGCCAAAGAAATGTTTAGAATAAAGAAAGAAGGAGGACGGTTCTGATTTCAGACAGGAATGTGATTTAATGAAGAATTCAATGCTTAGTACACATGTTTAAAGAGAATGGAATACAAAGGTACTTTATCTCATTTGAGAAGACAGCTAGACAGGTGAAGTGGTCAAAAGAGGATTGGGTATTAATGATTTCTCATGTTTCATCCCAAACTCACCTCAGTAACTACATGTCATTCACCTGTGCTGCCCTTCTCGTTTGATGCCAGCCTGGTTCCACTGAATTTCCGTAGCCAGAGAGCTCACCACTCACTGGGTATCCCAGAATTGACTAGCATCCCTGGCATCAGTGCCATCTTTAAACCCTGGACACACACCAGGTCAAACAGTGGCAGTGCGGAGTTGTCTCTCAACGGCAATGTAATGGCACAGCAGCCCCAAACACATGTGGCTTACAGCACATAGTTGGCATGGCTGACACTTCCTGGCACGTGCATCGTCACTTTCCTGCCCCTAGTCACCATCTAACCATTGGGCCACACAGCTCATTTGTCCTTAGCCACATCCCACCCTATTACACTCTCTATGCTATTCCCAATGCCCACTTCTGCTTCTCCCTGCTCTCGCCTTGAATACCCAACCCTACTGCCACAGGCCACCCCTGCACTGCTCTCAGCTCACATTTTCAGAGAATTTGAAAATCTTTTAAAAATCTAATCAGAGTCTAACTTGGACCTTTCATTTCTGATCTTTGGTGAGTAAGGATTCAAAAAAGGCTTTACCTAGATGACTTGAAAATCTGTGAAATTATCCTGAAGTGTCAATGCATTGGTCGTTAGTGTATGTGCACATTGATTCTTAACAGCCACTCGTGAACCTAAGTGTATTTTTCTATCAAAGACATTGGTTTAATTTTGTTAGTGTCTATAATAAAAAGAAAACTGTATATTTAATTGCCTTTATAGCACCGTATTGTGACCTTTGCTGTAGTCAGTATTATAACAAATTGACCACAGTAATTAATGTGGCTGGGGAGAAAATTGCCGTAAATCTGAAAAGTTAATTTTGGTCTTGTTTGGAAGCTTAAACTTCTCACAGCAGGTAATTAATCAGCGTTCAGGGTAGCATTGTTTCTATTGCAGTGCCTTCTTTTTTTACCTGTCATTATGTTCTCTGTGGGGTGCTAGCGTTGTCTTCATTTCTATCTTGTCACATGGCAGCACTTTCCCCTTCCACACAAATTGGGGTTAAAGAAAGTTTTGAAATCAGTTTCTAAAATTGTGCTCCTTTTTTTGTATTTCCTTTCACTTTGGAAGCATTCATTTGTTAAATTGCCTGGGTGGTTTATATCAAAAAAGGCTCTGAAATTTTTACCTGTTATTATTGTGGAAGGACATAAACAGGGAAACATTGGCAAACACAAAGAACAGGTTCTCCATGGCTTTCCTGGGTAATTAGTTGTTAGTTCTGTCACAATCCCCTCCCTCTCAATTTACAGAAATAAGCCCCCATCATTACATTACCATGGAAGCCAAAATAACAGTCATTTGGAGGATTGGAAATCAATTTCTCTGAAATACTTTGGACGTTTTCTGATAGCCTGGACCTAGTTCCAATTTTAACTCTGTGTAGTTGGAAGGGTTAAAATCAGGCCTATGCTTGGCATATGACTGACTAGAAAGTTCCTATTGAGTGGGTTGACATCAGTCCAACAAATAGTAATGTGAGTTATTATTGCGTGTGTTAATCATAGAATTATAAAATCATAGAATCTCTACAGTGTGGAAGCAGGCCATTCAATCCATTGATTTCGCACCGACCCTCCGACGAGCATCCCACCCAGACCCAGCCCTCCTACCCTATCCCTGAAACCCTATATTTCCTATGGCCAATCCGCCTAACCTGCATGTCTCTGGATGAATAAATTATCTTCAATTTATTTGTAAGGAAGATAAAAGCCATACTTGCAAATTGTTTCACTCAGAGATTTTCGACGATTAGATAAAAACACAATTTATTAGAATAGAGTGAATTAGGGAAAAGATCAGAAGTTTGGTTAGTAGCACATCAAGATTCCTCAACAGTGATGAGGAGGCTTATTGATAATTATTGAAATGGACAGAAAATTTAAAAAAAAGGAGCTAGGCTAATTATTTCTATTAGGGATGATTGGGAAACTAATATTCACTCTGTAAATTCTGACAGCCCTTTTTTACAAAGATATTGGCCTGGATTTTCATGGAATCTCAGAATGATATGGAGGCCTGGTGCTGGGGACTGGGACCCAATTCCTAGCCAAATTCCTGGTATTTCTCATTTTCAAGAATGTTTTTGGAGGATATGGTCTAGTTTGGTTTGTGAGCTGTACCCAGCTCTCCCTACCTGGCTGTATCCATTGTGGAGACAGTCTTGTCCCACTCCTCTACAATTATTAAAGAGTCAGGCCAATTTTTAAAGAGTTGTAGTTGACAGCGACCTTAAAGGTGCGGTGAACTGTAGTGTGGATGAGGGAACCTATTGAATGGTAAGTTCAAAAGGTCCTCCTCATTCCACCCCAACCTCCACCCATTCCATGTAGTGATATCCCTCACCCAAAGCTCATGGTTCTTTATATCACCTCTGCTAAGCTAATACGCCTTCCTGCTTATTCACCCAATATACAATGTATAGAGCCATTGAACCCTGTGATAGCAAGACAATCCACAAAGTAAGTTTTTAAAAAATACCCATTGATAGCCTTCCACGTAAAAAAAACATCTCCTTTAACTACAGGCCAAGAAAAGTATCAATCACCCAGACTCTTTAAAATATCAATGGTAGAAACTACAAGCAATTGAAATCTCTTAACTTTGTGGAAATAAGGATTATATATTATTGGCCAAGATCCATTAGTTTGTGGAAAATGCTGAATTCCAAGATAAATATTGCTTAATTGTTGACTCTGCTGTCTGATCTCTTCTGTCAATCATATAATGTTTATTTCCACAAGATAAAGCAGTTCCAAGAGTTTGCAACTTATATTAACAGGATTGATAATTGCCACTTTTATTGTCCTGTGGCCAAATGAGTTTCTTTTAAGAGGGTTAACAATTCATACTCTTTAAAAGCTAATTCTTACACATCCTCTTGCTGTTATCTTACTGATTCACATGAATAATTTAATAATTTACTTTAATGATTTAATTACCTTACACTCAGAATCAGAGAGGTTATAATGGGGAGTAAAGAATTGGCTAATGGACCAAGTTCATACTTCGCTTCTGTCTTCACAAAGGAGGGATGAATAACATACCAGAAATGAGAGGGGACATTGGGTTTAGTGAGAGGTAGAAATTGAAGCAAATTAGTAGAGAAATGTTGTCAGAAAACTTGATGGGATTGAAGGTTGATAAATCTACAGGGTCTGATAATCTGCATCACAGAGTGTTTAACAGAGTTGCCTAGAAATAATGGATACTTTGGTGCTTGTCTTCCAAGAAATAATGGATACTTCGGTGGTTGTCTTCCAAATTTCTTTTGACCTTGGAACAGTTTCTACAGGTTGAAGGGTAGCTAACATAATCCCACTATTTAAAAAATGAACTAGAGAGAAAGCAGGGAATTATAGATCAGTGAGTCTGATGTCAGAACACTGAGAAAACAGTTGTAGGATCAGACACAACCAGCATGAGTTTACTGAATGGAAATTACGCATGACAAATCTACTGGAATTCTTTGAGAATGTAATTAGTACTGTTGATGAGGGGAAGCCAATGGATGTGGTTTATTTGGACTTTTAGAAAGCTTTTGTTGAAGTCGCAGATAAGAGATTAAATTGTTAAATTAATGTGCATGAGTTTTGGGGGTGGTGCGTTGAGATGATGGAAAATTGGTTAGCAGGCAGGAAACTAAAAGTAGGAATAAATGAATCTTTTTCTGAAGGGCTGGCAATGACTAGTGGGGTATCATGGGGATTGGTACTAGGGGTCCAACTATTTACAATGTATGTCAATGATTAGACGAAGGAACTAAATGTAATATCTCAAAATTTGCAGATCGTGGAGTAATCTCTGAGTATCAGTGACACTGATCATTGAGTAATCAATGAGTATTAATTAGGCTGATCACAGAGTAATCATTGACTATCAGTGAGACACATTAATGAGTAATCCCTGAGTATCAGTAAAACAGATCATGAAGTAATCTCTGAGTGCCAGTGAGAAGGATCACTGAGTAATCTTTGAGTATCAGTGAGTTAGATCACTGTGAAATCACTAGTTAAATCATTGAGACAGCCCAGCTAGGAAAGGTTATCAGTCCCTGTTAAGTAAATTAATTGCCAGACGCAGTTGTTCTGAGGCTATTTGCAGCATGATTTCCTTATTGAGATACATGTAAAGACCTGTTTTGATCGCATTAGCCACCTCATAAAAGTGCGAAAGCAGGTCAGGCAGATCTGAAGCAGGTATGATTAAGATTATTAACTTTCTATCTGATCCCTCAGATTACAGGTCACTTGCCTTCTGTTTCTCTTCATAGATGTCCCCTGATCTGTTGAGGTATTCCAGCTATTTTGTTGTAAGTTAAAAACATCTTTTTATGTTCATTCATAGGATGTGGGTGTCACTGACTGGGCCAGAATTTAATGCCAGTCCCTAGTTGTCCTTTAGAAGGTGGTGAGGAGCTGCCTTCTTGAACCACTAGAGTCCATTTGCTGTAAACCGTGTGGTTTATTACACTTGCTGGAAATTTGCTGTAGGTAGACCCACAATGTCTTTAAGGAGAAAATTCCAGGATTTTGACCCAGCGGCAATAAAGGAACAGCAATATATTTCCAAGTCAGGATGGTGAGTGGCTTGAAGGGGAACTTGCAGTTGGTGGTGCTCCCATGTATCTGCTACACTTGTCCTACTGGATGGTAGAGGTCATGGGTTTGGAAGGTGTTGTCTGAGGATCTTTGGTCAATTTCAGTAGTGCATCTTGCAGATGGTACATACTGCTGCTATTGAGCATCGGTGGTGGAGAGACTGAATGTTTGTGGATGTGGTGCCAATCAAATGGGCTGCTTTGTCCAGTGGAGTTGCAATCATCCAGGCAAGTGGGGAATAGTCCATCACACTCCTGATTTGTGGTTTGTAGACAATGGACAGACATTGGGGAGACAGGAGATGAGTTTGTTGCTGCAGGATTCCTATCCTCTTGTAGCTATTGTATTTATGTGGTGAGTCCAGTTAAATTTCTGGTCAATGGATACCTCCAGGATGTTGATAGTGGGAGAATCAGTGATGGCGATGCTATGCCAATGGTTAGATTCTCTTTTTGGAGCATGAAAGTTACTTGTAATTGTCAGCCTAAGCCTAGATATTGACCAGTTCTTGTTGCATTTAAGCACAGACTGCCTCAGTATCTGAGGAGTCATGAATGGTGCTGAACATTGTGCAATCATCAGTTAATATCCCCAATTCTGAACTTACAATGGAGTGAAGGTCATTGATGAAGCAGCTGAAGATGGTTGGGCCTAGGACACTACCCTGAGGAACTCCTACAGAGATGTCCTGGAGCTGAGATGACTGATCTCCAACAACGATGACTATCTTCATATGTGTCAGGTATGACTCCAACCAGCGGAGAGTTTGCTCCTGAGACCCATTTATTCCAGTTTTGCTCGGGCTCCTTCATGCCATACTCGGTCAGTTGCAGTCCTGATGTCAAAGGTTGTTAGTCTCACCTCACCTGTGGAATTCAACTCTTTTGTGCATGAATGAACCAAGGCTGTAATGAACGTAGGATGTAAGTGGCCCTGGCGGAGCCCAAACTGGGTGTCAGTGAGCGTATAAAGAGAAACAAAAGTGAAATAAAGGTCAAGTTAGGACATTCATGCATGTAGTTTCTTTATCCTTTATTCTTTCATAAGATGAGGGCATCACTGATTAAGCAGCATTTATTGCCCATTCCTAATTGCCCAGAGAGCAGTTAAGAGTCAACCACATTGCTGTGGGCCTGGAGTCACATGTAGGCCAGATCTGGTAAGGATGGCAGTTTCCTTCCCTGAAGGACATTAGTGAACCAGATGGGTTCTTCCAACAATCGACAATGGCTTCAAGTTCATCAGTTGATTCCTAATTCCAGATTCTTTTTATTGAATGCAAATTCCACCATGTTGGCAGTGCAGAAGTTGAATATTCCTGGAAATAGAGATCTGGTGGACCTATGGAGAAAGTAATGGGGAACTCCATGTGGTTCATTACACTTTGCTGGAAATGACATAAATGCAGGGTCCCATTGTCTGCAAACAGAAAGAATGTAAGAACATAAGAACCCAGATCAGGAGTAGGCAGTTCAGCCCCTCGAACATGTTCAGTCATTTGATATAATCAGGCTGATCTCATCTGATCTCATATACTCAAGCTTGGTGCTTATTTTCATCCCCTGAGAGCTTGGAGAAACTATCACTTTCTCCACGACAACCCTTCAGCCAATCAGAGTAAACTTGTGAATGAGGCAGCACCCTGTTCTTCTGTGGTATAAATTGTTTTGATTGTTAGTAAATTGGCACTTGTGTGCTTGCCATGGTGATTGCAAAATGAAAAGCTTTGCCAATAGGATTGGTCAGACTAGTTGTATATGTTGGAGCAGAGGAGACTGAAGGTGGGTGGGGGGCGGCGGGGGGTGGGGGGGACATGATTGAGAAGTATAAAATTATGAGGGGTAGACAGGAAGAAACTTTTCCACTTGGTGGAGGGATCAATGACCAGGGCCAGAGATTTAAGGGAAGGGTCAGAATGTTTAGAGGGCATATGAGGAAAAATATTTCCACCCAGAGGGTGGTGTGAGTCTGGAACTCACTGTCTGTAAGGGTGGTACAGACAGAAACCCCCATAATATTTAAGAGTATTTTGATGTGCACTCGTGATGCTAAGACATACAAGGCTGTGAGCCAAATGATGGAAAATGGGATTAGAATTGTTAGGTGACTCCACAGGACTTTTTTTTTTTATGTTGTAGACCTCTCTAATATGTCTCTCTTTCCAGGAATTTCAAGATATCCTGTCTACTGCACACATTGTTTTGAAAGTACCTGACCATGCTTCCATCAGGACAATTTGCAAGAACTACCAAACTGAAGGGGAACTACATTTTATTCTGTCTAGCTAACCAAACATCACTATTTTTTCACATTGGAAAAAAAATTTCCATTGGCAATTCTCACAAATTGCCCTGATGAGTGAAAGATGAAAAGCTATGACAAATCTGTTTTTTCTCAGCAATACTCCAGTTACCTAGGATCTACATGCAATGTTTCACTCTGTGAAAAAGTCCATTCCAAGTAAAGGGCCTATGGGTGGGAGGCTGGAAAATCTCAGCAGGTCAGACAGCATCCAAGGAGCAGGGAAGTCAACATTTTGGGCCGAAAACCTTTGTCAGGTCTGGGGTGGGGAGGGGGGCCCAGAAATAAATAGAGGGAGGGGCTGGGGGAACAGCAGCAGAGATGGTGACTTGCATCCACCTATTATCTGTGTGTGTATGTGTACGTCTATGTATGCATGTACCTGTGTGTGTGTAAGGGTTGTTTATAAGGGGATTAGAGTTTTAGTGAGTAGAATTATATGTCAATGGTTCGTGATTGTAATAAATAATAATTCTTGTTAACTACAGAAACTTGGTCTGTGTTTTCTGTCAGCCTGAGCCATGAATGGACGATTTTTCATTTTTATAAAGGTTTTAAACTTTTGTGACAATTCTGAGAATAGCAGGGCTATATTTTCAGTGTGCTACCGCAGTGAGATGTATTATTATATACTTTTAGACAGTAGATTTAGGGAACTCATGTAGTTGCTCTGAAGTCATAGAGGATTTAGCGTGCAGTTTGTTTTTGGTGTGTTGGGGAGAGTTGCTGGTTAAAGAGATAAAGGTTCTAATAACTGCACAGAAATTTGATGAAATGAATCTGGTTACAGCTGCACCATCCTGAGTCTGAGCTTTAGTGTGGAGATAGTAGTAATCCTTCAGCGAGGTTTGGGTGTTTGTATGGATTTTGCTGGGATAAAAAGGATAACGTGTATTTGAATCCTTATTTGTAAGGAAATCTTTCCTAGGTTTGTTTTGTCAAGTATATAATAATTCATGATTTTCTTGTTTAATAAATAGTGTATTCTTTATACTAAAAGTACAGAGGTAGCCTCTTGTGGATACATTCAGTAATTGACCTTCACTGTACAAAAAAGATAATGTTAGTATCTAACAAGCCAGGTTTCACTATGGGACCTGACATGTCTAGTACTAATATCAGCTGGGATCATAACAAAGTCTCTTTGAAGACTTCTTGCATCTTTGTCCTCTCCACATTGTGTATTCCCATTTAATTGTCTGTCAAGAGAAAATTTGGAAATATTATGTTTAGTCCCCACATCCAAATCATTTATTGTTGTGCCAAGTTGTGAACAAGCATTAACATTGTGTTACCCCACAAGTGACAGACTGCCATCCTGAGAATGACTTCTTTATTCCTACTGCCTGCTTTCTGTCTGTTAACTGTTACAGAGAAGGGGAATGTCGAACCCTCTGATAATCAACCTGAAAAACCAGCTACAATCTCTTATGGTGGAGTAGCAGTTCCCTTCTACTAATTAAACCCAAAACCAGAGAAGCTTGGCTTGCCCCTGATAATCTGTTAAAAGAGTAGTTAAATGAAAGGAATCCCTGATACTCACTTCATAAGCAACAAGTAACAATTAATTTATTTAACGCTAACAGTGAAAAAGTTAACAGAACTAGAAACAAACCAAACAATTTCTCTCTAACTACCAACTATTTCCTAATAAAATAAGATTCTATTCATATGCTGTTCCAATTAACACCAGTTGCACTTATATAAATCCAAGTAATAAGAAAACAATAAATTAAAACTTACTCTCTCAAAGTTCACACCGAATGTGTTTTCTGGAATGCTTTGCCTTCTCCACTGTCTCTCCAGCCTTTCTTCTGCTAATCTTGCTGTCAGAGATGTTTTCTCTGTAATTTCTTCTGTGACGACTCTTAGCTAGAAGTGCCGTGGTACCTTTGATGGTACTTTTTTTTAAGAGAGCATAGTGATATTGTGTGAGAGCTAAGTTTATTTCTCAGGTGGCGGATTTACTTTTGCTTCAGGTAGCAGTTGGCTCTCACCCTGATTTTCAAAAACCCCCTTCTTATATACCCCCAATGACACATCAATTTCTTATAATATGATTGGTTTCAGGTTGTCAAAATCATCAGTTTTAAATTCAATTGGCTTTCAATTGTTGAGTACTTGGTTTAAATTAATTGGCTGACTCCAGCTCGTTGCCAAATCATTAAAACAAGACTGCTGTTTTGCCGAGATAGTAGGAACTGCAGATGCTGGAGAATCTGAGATAACAAGGTGTAGAGCTGGATGAACACAGCAGGCCAAGCAGCATCAGAGGAGCAGGAAGGCTGACGTTTCGGGCCTGGACCCTTCTTCAGAAATGGGGGAGGGGAAGGGGGTTCTGAAATAAATAGGGAGAGAGGGGGAGGCAGATAGAAGATGGATAGAGGAGAAGATAGGTGGAGAGGAGACAGACAGGTCAAAGAGGCGGGGATGGCAAGGCTGAATAGATTACGAGAGAGTTGCAGTGGGAGAGAGATACACTGAGGTTTTTCCGGAGGGAGGAGGGTAACTTCTTCAAGGTAGGCATCCTTAGAAGAGGCTTCGCAGTGGGGTTAAAATTGTTTCAGAGATAGTAGGAACTGCAGATGCTGGAGAATCTAGGCCTTTTGATACACTTGTTTCAGTTTGGGGCTCTCTGTACAGTACTTGCAAACTTCCAAGCACAGACAAAGCACAATCTTTTAAAGGGACGACACACTGCTTTCCTCCACTAACATTTTCACAAGTAAATCTAACATCCTGCCTTCCAATTCACAAGTATCCTACACAATCTCATAACATAACTAATTCTCAAACCACAACAGTATATTACACTCAAATCCATGAGCTCTAATTTCGTTTACTAACCTCCTGTATGGGATCTTATCAAATGCCTTCTAATATCGAAATACACCAAATCCTCCTTTATCCTTGGTTCAGGTTACGGTTTCAAAAATACTCCAACAGCTTCATCAACTATGATTCCCCTTTCATAAATCCATGTTGATTCTGCCCAATTGTATCATTATTTTCTAAGTTATCACATCCTTTATAATAGATGCTAACATTTTCCCTATAAAGCATGTAAAACTAATTGTTCTTTCATTTTTCCCTCTCCCTCCCCCCTTCCTGAAATAGTGGGGCTACATTTACCACTTTACCATCTACATGAACCTTTCCAGAATTGATAGAATTTTGTAAGGTAATCACCAATACATCCACCACCGTCTCAAGAACAACTCAGGATGAGCAAAAAATGAAGCCCACATCCTATGCGTGAATAAAAAAAACGATCATTTAGGTCACTTCTTTCAACACCCTGGGATGTAGCTCATTTGGTCCAGGGAATTTATCAACCTTTATCTAATATTGTTTGAGTAGTTTTGCATACCATGTCTTCATTAATACTAATTTCTTTCTCTTCTTTGTTTTTCTCAAGTCTCTTGGTAGCTTAGTATTTGGGAGATTTTCTGTATCTTCTTCATTGAAGACATTGTTTAATTTCTCCACTATTTACGTATTCTCCAACATAAACTTTCCTGTCTCCACCAGTGCACTATTCACATTCAGTGGTAGTTGGTAAATGAATGACTGCTTCAAGAAAATGAATCAACGTTTGAAGGCTACATGTGTCTGTTTGCATATTGGTTTCTGGAGATCCTTGACCTTGTTACAGCCTTGCTTCAAACTTGGGCAAAAGAGCTGAATCCCAGATGTAATGGATCAGGCCAGACCCCCTCAAAATATTTTAAGAAGATAGCCTAGACCCTAATTTTTTCTTGTTTCAAAGGCAGATGTGAAGTGGGTGTTCCAGGTGTGATGCAACTGGTCTAACCACTCAGCTTTAAGCAAAACAAAATTTATTTAAACACGCAGTTGCAACATGAACAAAAAAAGGTGGAATTTAGAGTAACTTTACTGGAAAACCTAACTGACCCGATACAGCAACTTAACTAATTAACTGTTCCACTATAGTAACATCCCATAAACATACCCCTTGGCAAAAAGATACTATCAAACACAGATTCTTACAGGCAGGAGGGAACAACATCCAGAGAGAGATTTCACAGAAAGCCAGAGTAATCCTTTACTGAAGCTTGCAACACTTCTGGTACTCAAAATGTCTTGTGATTGCTACAGCAAAAAAAAACTGAACTGGGAGAACTGGCCACTCCCCTTCCATTGTTAAACTGTTACTCCATAGACTCTGTGAAATCTTTGCCTTTACGACCTCTCTTCGAAAAAGCCAAGGACAAAATAACCTTTTTAAAGTGACAGCATTGCCACATTTAGGTGAGGTGAGAGTGAGTGTGCTTGGCATCAAGGCCACACTTGACCGAGTGTCGAATCTCAAATCTCTAGTAAAGCTAGAGTCAACAGAAATCAGAGGGAAAACTTTCTGCTGTTTGGAGTCATACCTGGCACATGGAAGGATGGTTGTGGTTATTGAAGGTCAGTTTTCTCAGCTCCAAGACATCTCTGCAGGAATTCCTCAAGGTAGTGCCTAGGTCCTACCATCTTTAGCTGCTTCATTAATGACCTTCCCTCCATCATAAGGTCAAAATTGGGCTGTTCACTGATAATTAATTATGTACAGCAGCATTCACGATTCCTTAGACACTGAAGGCGTCCGTGTTAAAGTGCAGCAAGACCTGGACAAAATCCAAATTTGGACTAAGTAACATACATGCCACGTGTGTTAGTCAATGACCATCTCCAACAAGAGTGAATCTTACCATCATCCCTTGACATTCAATAATATTACTATCACTAAATCCCTGACTATGAATATCCTAGGGGTTACCATTGATCAGAAACTGAACTGGACTAACCATATAAATATAATGGCTACTTCAGTGAGTAATTCACCTCCTGATTCCCTAAAGCCTGTTCACTATCTACAACGCATAAGTCAGGAGTGTGATGGAATATTCCCCACTTACCTGGATGAGTGCAGCTCCAAAACAGCTCAAGAGCATTGACTACACCCAGGACAAAGCAGCCTGTTTGATTACTTTCACATCTACAAATATTCACTCCCTCCACCAGCAATGTGCTGTAGTAGCAGTGTGTACTATCTGCAAGAGATGCTGGAAAATCTGAGATAACACGGTGTAGAGCTGGATGAACACAGCAGGCCAAGCAGCATCAGAGGAGCAGGAAAGCTGATGTTTCAGGCCTAGACCCTTCATCAGAAATGGGGGAGGGGAAGGGGATTCTGAAATAAATAGGGAGAGAGGGGGAGGCGGATAGAAGATGGATAAAGGAGAAGGTAGGTGGAGAGGAAACAGACAGGTCAAAGAGGCGGGGATGGAGCCAGTAAAGGTGAGTGTAGTGGGGAGTTAGAGAGGGGATAGGTCAGTCCAGGGAGGACGGACAGGTCAAGGAGGCGGGATGAGGTTAGTGGGTAGGAGATGGGGGTGGGACTTGAGGTGGGAGGAATGGTTAGGGAGGCGGGGACGAGCTGGGCTAGTTTTGGGATGCGGTCGAGGGAGGGGAGATTTTGAAGCTTGTGAAGTCCACATTGATACCCTTGGGCTGCAGGGTTCCCAAGCGAAATATGAGATGCTGTTCCTGCAGCTTTCGGGTGGCATCATTGTGGCAATGCAGGAGGCCCAGGATGGACATGTCGTCCAAGGAGTGGGAGGGGGAGTTGAAATGGTTCGCGACTGGGAGATGTAGTTGTTTGTTGCAAACTGAGCGTAGGTGTTCTGCAAAGCGGTCCCCGAGCCTCCGCTTGGTTTCGGGGACATGTCCATTGCCACAATGCCACCCGAAAACTGCAGGAACAGCATCTCATATTCCGCTTGGGAACCCTGCAGCCCAAGGGTATCAATGTGGACTTCACAAGCTTCAAAATCTCCCCTCCCCCGACCGCATCCCAAAACCAGCCCAGCTTGTCCCTGCCCCCCTAACCATTCCTCCCACCTCAAGTCCCACCCCCATCTCCTCCCCACTAACGTCATCCCGCCTCCTTGACCTGTCCGTCCTCCCTGGACCGACCTATCCCCTCCCTACCTTCCCACCAACATTCACCATTCCTGGCTCCAACCCCGCCTCTTTGACCTGTCTGGGTCCTCTCCACCTATCTTCTCCTTTATCCATCTTCTATCCGCCTCCCCCTCTCTCCCTATTTATTTCAGAACCCCCTTCCCCTCCCCCATTTCTGAAGAAGGGTCTAAGCCCAAAACGTCAGCCTTCCTGCTCCTCTGATGCTGCTTGGCCTGCTGTGTTCATCCAGCTCTACACTGTACTATCTGCAATATGTGCAGCTGAAATTCATGAAGTCTCCTTAAACAGCACCTTCCAAGCCACCATAGTCTAAAAGGACAGGGCAGCAGATGTACGAGATCACCACCACCTGCAGGTTCCTGTCCAAACCACTCACCGTTGTGATATGAAAATGTATTGCTCTACTTTCCGTGTCACTGGGTCAAAATCCTGGAATGCTTTGCTAGCACTATGTGGCTATATCTATATCAAATGGGCAGTAGCAGTTCAAGAAGTTGGCTTACCAACATCTACTCATGGGCAATCAGTGATGGGTAAAGCTGACCTAGCCAGTGACACCCACATCCCCTGTGTGAGTGAAAGAAAAGTTGAAAATTACACACTAAACCAGAATTCCAAATAGGTACTTTCATATACCCAGCGCCTGTTTAGTGCCCATTTTAACACTTCCATCAAAACAAGCCCATGTATATTTTGTGGATTGAATGACAATTTTAATTGTTATTGATGACTTGGTCAAGTCGGGGAATGTTGTGCCTACTGTATCCAAATACTTGAGTAGGAAAAATGCCCCTTTCTGGGACGTGGAGATCAATATCTGATATTTTTATCATCAGGCCATCATAGTGCTGGGGAAATGAAGTGGGGCTGCACTGGTCAACCACAGAACACTTTGAGGTTGCAGGCAACTTACAATTTGCTACATCCCAGTGGAAAATTTGCCAAGTCTTAAATTACATGGTTCAATAATTATAAATAATCAACTAAATTGCATAAAGAAATGAAATGATTAATGTACTTTTGGGCTTTATATGTTTATGTATGCCTCTTTTGTTCTAACTGCATTTTAACATTACACTTCAAAGAATTTATCAAATAAAGAATAAATCTCAGAAATTATTTAACATTTTGCAGGCTACATCAACTTAGCTGATTCATAATTCACAATGGAGTCATTGAGTTGTACAGCATGGAAACAGATCCTTTGGTCCACTTGTCCATGCCGACCAGATACCTAAATCAATCTAGTCCCATTTGCCAGCATTTGGCCCATATTCCTCTAAACCCCTCCTATTCATATACCCATCCAGATGCCTTTTAGATGTTATAATTGTACTAGCCTCCACCTCATCCTCTGACAGCTCATTCCATACATGCACCACCTTCTCTGTGAAAGAAGTTGCCTGCTAGGTCCCTTTTAAATCTTTCCCCTCTCAAATCTAGTTTTGGACTCCCCTACCCTGGGGAAAAGACCTTGGCTATTCAGTAGAGACACATTGATCAAATTATATACCAGAGAAGACACTGACCTAGAACTTGTGGACCAAGCCATCTCATAGACATTAGTTAGATTTAACATTACACTTTTCAATTCCATTTATCTTTTATTGTGACTTGCTGGAGGTATGGGCTAATAATTAGATGGTGAGGGCAACAAGACTTTTGAGATTTTGCTGAATAGTGGAACCAATGGTGTAGTTCCTTCATCAACATAATTTAAGGATTGAGAGAGAAACAGGAGTGGCAGAGAAAGAAGATGAATTAGAATCAAGTCAGCTACTGAAAGAAAAACAGAGAGGGAAAAAGATTATGTTAGACTCCCTTAATCTATTTTAAGAAGGTAGCCTACACACTAACTTTTTCTAATTTTAGAGATAGATGTGAAGTGCTATGTCCCAGATGCAATGCGACAGTCAAAGAACTTGATGTTAAGCAAAACACAATTTATTTAAATACTATAGTTAAAATACAAACAAATGAAAGAAGAATTTAGAATAGCTTAACAATTGAAAAACTTAACTAAATAATAGATACAGTACTTATTACCAGTTAACGGTTCCAATATAGTAATATTCCATAAACACACTCCTTGGCAAAAAGGCAAATTCAGACACAGATTCTCACATGCAGTTCTCCAATCCAGGAGGAAAAAAACATCACGAGAAAATTCAGAGGAAATAGCAGCCAGGAGACATTTACTGAAGCTTCCAACTCTTTCGAGACCCCAAAGGCCTCTTCTTAAAACTAAACCTAAAATCTACAAAACACTAGAAAGCTTGGTCTGTGAGAGCTGGCCACACCCAGGCTGCTTCCATTGTTCCAACTTTAAAAAAAAATCCCCCAGGCCTCACAAATTGTTTACTTTCTTTGAGGGAGCTCCCACCTCTGCCTTACAACCTCTCTTCAAAAAATAAGGTCAAAATACTCTTAAAGTGACAACATCATCGCAATTAGAAAAAGTAAACATTTTGAAACAAACACAGAAATTGCTGGAGAAACTCAGCAGGTCTTACATCATCTGTAGAGAGAAAGCAGAGTTAACATTTCTAGTCCAGTGAGTCTTCCTCAGAATGGAACACTTTCAAAATCTCTGGCAACAATTGACTATGTGCAGTAATGAGATTGAGTACTTCTGATTGTTGCCATTCCGGATGATATTGGTTTATTAATTATCAAATTGACAAAAAGCAAGCTGTGCTTTTAATTGTTTAAAAATTACTATTAGCAATACATTTCACAGAAAATTAATGTTCAAATTCAATGCATGTTGAAAAACAATGAGGGGTCTGAGGTTTATGGAAGCGATGTAAATTGGTGCACATCCTCCAAACCCCCTGAACCTGTTGGGTAGTTCGCATATGAGTAACATTGTGTGTTTATTAACACTGTCATTATTTCAGCAAGTTCTAGCCCATTAACAAGGTATAATGGAAACATCATGGCTGAGTAAATATTTATGATCATACAGAACATTCCAGTGCAGTTGTGTAAAATTGGATCCAATATCATAAACCACAAAAGCAATCTAAGACGTTTCACAAAGTCAGCAGTAACTCTGAGTTAGAAATTTTTATTTCTTCTAGGTACATAGCTTTAATATATATTTCTGTGGAATTGTAATGCGGTCATTATTGAATAAGGACTTGACTACATCAATCTGCAAGTATTTATTATAATCATAGAATCCCTGCAGTGCAGAAAGAGGACATTCAGCCCATCAGGTCTGCACCAACCCTCTGAAGAGATTCCACCCAAACCTGTAACCCTGCATGGGGGTTTTAATCATGACTAACCCACACACTACAGGGCAATTGTTTTCCCTTTAGCTAGGGCAATCCATCTAACCTGCACATCTTTGGACTGTGAGAGGAAACCCACGCAGACACGGGAAGAATGTGAAAACTCCACACAGACAGTTGTCTGAGGGTGGAATCAAACCCAGGTCCCTGGTGCTGTGAGGCAGCAGTGCTAACCACTGAGCCACCCATCACCCATCACTTGTACAGAATCATTTATAAGTGGCTGACTTGGTCCACAATTTAAATCCAACTTTACAGAAATGCAGTTCTTGAAACAACTGAGACTACTTTTTAAAAACTGAGAAAACTGCAGATGCTGTAATTCAGAAACAAAAACAGAAATTGCTGGAAAAGCTCAGCAGGTCAGGCAGCATCTGTGGAGAGAAATCAGAGTTAATGTTTCGGGTTCAGTAACCCTTCCTCAGAACTGAGACTACGTTTTGTCGGTTTCTTTGATTCTCCTATTTTGTTTCCAGTATTAGGAAGAAGATTTGACGCATAAGGATACAGGAGTGGGAGTACAATGAAGCAATGTGAGAGCCTTGGGCCTGAAGCCTAATTGTGATCACAAGCCAGCTATTGCTGTGAAATCACATTACTGGTTTATATCCTCAGAAAACTGATTTTATTTCTGTTTTGTAGCCTTACTATTTCTCAACAGTAATTATCAGTAAGTTATTTTTGATAAAGTTTCAGCAATAACAGCATAATTTCTAATTCTGCAGATGTAGTAATAAAGAAGGGGAAAGAAGCCATTCAGCCGCTGGAACCTATTCTGTCATTGCATTGATCATGACTCATTTGTTTTACTGTGGAGGCGATAGTCTGGTGGTCTTATTGCAAAGCTATTCATCGAGAGACTCAGGTAATGTTCTGGGACATGGGTTTGAGTCTTTGTCCATGGTAGGTAGCAGAATTGGATCTGGATCACTTATTCCTTTTAGGGAAGGAAACTGTTGTCCCTACATGGCCTGGCCTACATTTTTGCCCATCTCAAATTACCAAGTGGACATTTAAGACTCAATGACATTGTAATGGGTTTGGGGTCACATGTATGCTAGACCAGGCAGGGATATCAGATTTCCTTCGCTTAACTACATTAATGAACCAGATAGCTGTTAGTTACAATTGACACCGGTTACACGGTCACCATTAGACTGGCTTTTAATTCCAGAAATTCTTGTCGGTTCAATTTCGCCATCTGCCATCGTGGTGTTCAGACTTACACCCTCAGAACATTAGCCTGGGGTTCTACATTTCTAATGCAGTGATGTTACCATGATGCCACCACCTTTCAATGGATTAAAAACAAATCTAACTTTTTCTGGAAATAAAACAAAAACAGAAATTGCTGGAAAACACTCAATGGGTCTGTAGAGAGCAATCAAAGTTAATATTTCAGGTCCAGTGACCTTTCCTCAGAGCTAACTTTTTCTGGTTCTGTTCAAAAGTGTTGGCTTGAAATATGGTCAGGTAGATTAAACTGAATCTTTTCACAATTGTGATGACTCTGGGAATAGTGGAACTTGGTTTCCAGTGCTATACCTCGGTGAGTTGTGACAGTTGACAGACAGAAATGATCACCTCCCGGTGAATGAAGTTTTCCTGTCAAACTGTCAGAACATCATCTGAACCTCTTCATTCAATAACTCAACTGAGACCTGACTAAACACATGAAGGAATGACCAGTGAGATGTGTCAGGTCTTTTGAAAGGTGTCGCAATCCTACAACAACGAGACCTTGGATTACATTATCTCTGAGCTTTCTTTAAGTGACTAATATTGAAAATGGCTCTTCTCCTCTAGATCTTTAAAAAAAAAAGCTGGAAAGTGGCCAACAGATTGCTCCAAGCATCAGGTGACTGAGCTAGAACTTCGAACACACCAGAGCCCTTTCAATTTATTTTATTGATTCATTCAAGTTATTTATTTTGTGTCACTTTGCAAGAAAGATGCAGCTCCATAATGTCACAGTCTCTGGGTGCGAGGGAACTTAGTGAAAGGACATGATTTAAGATTCAATCCAACTCCCTGGGCTATTGATTTATAGAGTGTGAGATTAAGTCCTAGAGTTGGTAAAGTGAGGCTTTGAAATTGCAGACAGGATTTATTGATGCATTTACAGTGGTTGCAGAGTAAGTAGAATTCAACTTTTCTGAATGTGTAATGCTGTGTTTCAGCGAAATGTCAGGAAATGACTGATTTAGACCACATTGGAACTCTGCATTTTTGTATGAAGCTGCTCTAGTATCCTCAGCAACAGGAAGAATGAATTTTGTAACTGTTAACTGTGCAGTTAATGTATCTTTAAGTTCCAAATGCTCAAAACACATGGACAAAGATGGACACGAATTTGGCTGGGACAACACATCCATAAAAACAAGCCAAACAGAAACATGCCAGGGAATTTCTGAAGGCCTGGCATTCCAACCGGAACTCTATCAACAAACACACTGAACTGGACCCGATATACAAACCACCGAAAAACAGAAGTGGAAGTGATGCCAACCACCCCAGCAAACCGAGGCAAAAAATAACAAGTGCGATAGAACACCGACGCTTCACTGGAGGCGCACTGACGATGTTACCTAGCAGGGTGACCAAACGTCTGCAACCAAACACACTAGCTCGGCGAGCATGTCTACAACCTCATCCACGACCCAAGCTATAAATCTTCTCAAAAACTTTAAAGGGCCAGTTTTGTTAAAGCAAAGATCTCAATTACACCTGTTTATGATGAAAGATTTCTATTTTTCTATTGTCACATATGTCAAATAGATCTTGATATGATCAAATACATGTGGATTTGAACTGGCATTGCTAAGAAATATCATGTTTTATCGAGAAGCAGAATGGTCTACATCTAAGTTGATGCCTCTGCCTGTGTCCCAGGTGTAAAACATGTGCCTTGGCATCTAATATGGCAGGTGACATGTGCACCTGAGATGCACATATTGGCTCAGGATCCAGTGGAGAGATCCAATACTGCGGCCCAAGAATGGTGTTGGAACAGATCCAAAGTGGAGACACACTCTTGCTGGCTCTGTTTAGTCAGGTCCCAGATATTGTGTTGCACTGTTATAGTCCTATAGTCACCATATGCTCCTGTGTTAAAGACCGTGAAAAATATGTAGGCAGCTGATAATGTAAAAAATGGTGAATGCCATTAATTGATCACTGAGTGTAAATTAGGACCATTATATTCCTATCTGTTACATTTAGCCCAACTCTTTCACCAATGCTTTGAACTGGGTGCTGGATATTACAAAATGCTGTCACTAAAACCCATCACTTTGTCGAGCTAACCGCTGCATTTTGCTTCCTCCATTGGGAAGAATTATTTCACTGGAGTTGGCTTGTGTTTTTGGAGATGGGCCAGGTAACTTACCAGAATTTTGAAAAACTTGACAGCTTTGCATTAATAAATTGCAGATGAAATTTAAAAAACATGTTCCAGCAGAAATGTTGAAAAATTATCACTTGGCACTTAAAGGTTTTATTGACGACACTAAATGATACTTGTTATCTGAGTGAAATAGAATTAGTGGAATGGAATGGATAGGATTTGTTGCACTTTGATGATATCAAAAATAGAGAAATGATAGTCACTGAGAATAAACTCTCAATCACTGATGTGAGCTGATGGTGCAGTATAACAGGCATACATTATTCTCTGTATACTGACAGTAGGACTGAATGAGACAATGACTCTTTGCAACTAATCTATTTTTTTAATGAGAGGAAATGGAGCATATTGATGACTGGTACTGCTCTGTTGAGTTGTCTTTCTTCTTTCTGCCAGTACATTTTAAATATAACCTGCTTTCCAACTTGTCCCCATATATAATGAATTAATCTGTGAATTATCACAACTTAATTGGGGAGAGTTCGCCAATACTTGTGCTCCACTGTTCCACACGACCATAAGAAGTATGAACAGATGTTGGCCATTCAGTCCATCAAATCTGTGCTATTGTATGAGATCACGTTTTGACTCCAACTTCTTGGTTTTTCTCCACAACCCTTAATTCCCTTACTGCTTTGTGATGTAGAGGGACACCAACAGTGCAGGTTCAATTCCTGCTCTGGTTGAGGTTATCATGAAGGTCTCTCCTTCTCAACCTATCCCCTCACCTGAGGCATGGTGACTCTCAGGTTAAACAACCATTAGTTGTCTCCTTCTAAAGACATAGCAGCCCTATGGTGCTCTGGGACTGTGACAACTTTACTCTTTACTTTGCTGATTAAAAATCTGCCTATCTTAGCATTGCATGTCGTATGTAAGACCCAGCCTTGACAGCCCTTTGCGATAAAGAATTCTGAGAGAAGAAATTCCTTTTAAACTAGATCCTAACTGGATGACTCTTTACTCTGAGACTATGCCCTCTGGTCCAGACTTTGCCACATGAGAAAAAACCTCCCAACATCTAATCTGTTCTGTTCCCTAAAAATCTTGTATCTTTCAATAAGGTCATCTCTCATTCTTCTAAACTCCAATGAGTACAAACTACTAAACCCCTCCTCATAAGAAAATCCCTCCATGTCTGCAATCAACTGGGTGAACCTTCTCTGGACTCTCACCAATGGCAATATATCTTTCTTTGGATAAGCGGAACAAAACTGTCCACAATTTGGGCTGACTGCTGCCTTGTATAGTAAAAGACCTCCATAATTGTATACTTCATTCACTTTGAAACAAAGGCCAACATTCCAGTTGCCTTCCCTATTACCTACAGAACCTGCTTGCCAGATTATGTTGTTTATGCGTGAGGATCCCAAATCCCTCTGTGCTGCAACTTGCTGCAGTCTTTCTCCATTTAAATAATATTCAGTTCCTTTATTCTTCCTGGCAAAGTACATAGCCACACATTATATTCCATCTGCTAACTTTTTGACCACTCACTTACAATGTCCATATCACGCTGCAGACTTTTTCTGTCATCCATTTGCTTTCCCATCTATTTTTGTGTCATTTGCAAGATTGGCAATTGTACATTCACTTTCCTTATCCAAATAATTTATGTGTATTGTAGGTAGTTGTGGCCCCAGCACTGATCCCTCTAGCACTCCATTAGTTACAGAATACCATTCTGAAAATGCAACCCTTACACTAATTCTCTGTCTTTCATATAGTTAGTCAATACTCTATCCAGAACTATTTCAATACTAAATACTGACTAACACTCTATCCAGCACCACAGTTCTTATCTTATTAAGTAGTCTTATGCACTGTACCTTATCAAATGCCTCTGGAAATCCAAATATATTACATCTATTGGTTCCCCATTATCTATCCCATTCTTCACCTTCTCAAAGAATTCTAATGAACATGTATGGCATGATTTCCCCTTTATGAAGCCACACTGACTCAGTTTCATGATGTTATGTTTTTTCTAAATGCTCTACTATTATATCTGCTAGAAGATAATATTTTCCCAATGATAGATTTTAAGCTAACTGGTCTATCATTACCTGTTTCATCTCCATCCCTTCTTAAATAAAAGTGTTACTTTGGCAGCTTTCCAATCCTCTGGGATTTTTCCAGAATCTGAGGATTCTTGGAAGATTACCACCAGTGCATCCATTACCTCTGTAGTCACTTTACTTAATATCCTAGGACGCAACCCATTGGTTTCAGGAGATTAATTGTCTTTAGCCTCATTAGTTTCTCTAGTACTTTTTCTGGACTTATAGTTACTGTGTTTATTTCCTCTCCTCCTTCTGCCCCTTGATCATCGAGTTTGTTTGGAATGCTATGCCGCCTCACCTTTTGAAAAATCATATAATCCTGAATATTCAATTCCTAGATTTGATGTCCTTGTAATCCCATTCTCTGTTATGGTCATAATGTCATTTTTATTAGTGTCACAAATTCATTTATTTTGTTCTGAATACTATGTGCATTTAAGTAAGGAGCATTAAAACTATAAAATGTACTTATTTTTAAGATGAGACTGATGTCTCATAAGAGAACATCACGTATCTCTGATGTACTGTAACTAGCTGTTAAAAAAAATGTAATAAATCTATCCACTGTTCATCGGGATTGAGCCATTCTTCTGCCTAAGAGGTTGCATGGGCACCTACCCCAGCCCCTATGGTATATGTGGCCAAGGCTAATATTAAGAGGGATTGGTTGCAGAAAACCTACCTAAGACATCCAAGATGATATCTGCCATTATAAGATCAAGAATTTCTTTCTTAGCTCTGTATAGCTTCTAGACCCCCCATTGCTGAGTTGGTGCATATTTTTTAAATGTATATACTTTTTAAAAATAGTAAACTGATCTATTTCAGCCATTAATATGCATTATATTTCCATTGAAGACTTCAACCCTAAATAGTGTCATACTCAAGGACTATTTTCAGCCTTTTTGTGCCCTGAAGGAGGAAAGATAGTCTCCACTCGCAGATTCCTAAAATGGTATTATCCTGATTTCAAGTGTTCCAGAGTTTGTGGCCTCCAGCTGATCAGATTGAGTTATTTGCAATTATTTGCAATTATAGCTGCACAACTGTTGGTTTGGTTGAGATCAGTCAATGAGGCACATTCCTGGTTCCTAAACCTGCCTTTTGGATTCGTAAACCAGAGTGTTTCTATGACCAGCTGGAAGTTTTCCATTCCAGGTTTATTTCATGAACTGTTCGTCAAGCCCTCATGGTAAAATTGGAAATCAGTTCTCAGATTTACATTGGTGGAGACTCTGGACCACTAGAGATATCACCAACATGCAGCCATTCCCCTTGACCTGCTGAACCATAAGAGGGCAGGAGAATATGATGGATTAAAGGGCTATGTACTTTAGGAGATTCAAGTTGAAGGCATTGTTCTTGGCCTGATGATACTGGAGAAACCCGAGACCAACAATTGCTCTGTACTGTTCATGCCAAATTTTACTAAACAGTGGAATGATTTGGCTTAGAGGGAAGAAAGTACTCGAAACTAATCAAATTTTCAAACATATAAAAAGATTACAAAAACAAGCAAGAGAGGATATAGAACATAGAACAGTACAGCACAGGAACGGGCCCTTCAGCCCATGATGTCGTACCGAACATGATGTCAAATTAAACTAATCCCTACATAAATAAAAACTGAAAGAACTGCAGATGCTGTAAATCAGGAACAAAAACAGAAGTTGCTGGAAAAGCTCAGCAGGTCTGGCAGCATCTGTGAAGAAAAAATCAGAGTTATCTTTTCGGGTCCGGTGACCCTTCCTCAATCCCTTCTGCCTGCCCATGGTCCATGTCCCTCCATTCCTTGCATATTCATGTGCCTGAAAGTGCCTGAAATACTCCTTTTGTTTCTGCCTCCACCACCATTCCCAACTGCACCTTCCAGACACCTCTGAGTAAAGAAACTCGTCCCTCACATCTCCTTTGAACTTTCGCCCTCTCATCTTAAATGCATGCCCCCTAGTATTTGACATTTCAACTCTGGGAAAACTATTCTGACCGTCAACCCTTGAGAGAAGTAAATAATCACAATAAACTATGATTGATTTATTGAAAAAGCTCTGGGTGTTCAGGAACTTGGGGTCAGCCTATTACTTGAAGGATTAACAGAATTAAATGAGGCAGACAGTTCTTTAACTTCAGTAATGAAAGTTAACTAACTTATGCTAATAACCTCCAAACAACTCAAATCTTTGCTTGGTACATCCTGGAAACAGACACACAAGGACCTTTGTTTGTTTCCAAAAGGAAATGGATCACAGCATTTAAATAATACGTGTCACATAAAGTCAGCAAAATCTTCCCATTAATGCTCAAGGGGTAAAAACCAATTCAGCTGTGTAATATTATGACACGATGAGGTTTAAGTTCTTTTTTAGCAAGCAGTTATACCTTTCTCCAATGAAAATGTTGTTAAATATTTTTCACTTGAGCAGGAAGGAGCCAGGCGCAAGATTTTCTTGAGTTAAAAATGAACATGTTTGTTACTCACAATCCCCAAGAAAAACTTAATATGCCCATCATTAATCATGGGGTCTTTGTCCACACACACACACACACACACACACACATACACACGCACACACACACAGAAACACACACGTGTACACATGCACGCACACACAGAAACACACACGTGCACGCATGCACACACACAGAAACATGCAAGCACACACATGCGCACACACACACACATACAAATACACAGAAACACACCCACACAGAAACACAGACACAGGAACACACATGCACACACACACACACACACACACACAGACCACACACATACACAAGCACAAGTATATGGTTTAAAGGGCATACTGTCTAGTATAAAAGGGAGACAAAATAACATACAGTTTGGAGTCTGTTGGTATTTTTGAAGTAATAAGATTTATCTTCAGACCAAGCTTGGTTAGTTGAGTACTTGCACCATTGGCCGTAGTGAATAATACAGTTATATTTTTGAGTTCTTGGTTTCCTGATGCTTCTTTCCAGTCAATGTTATCACAGGACTTTTCTTCACGAGAAGCAGGGAGGGAGTGAGAGACAGCATCTTCCCAAGCATCTTTCAGTTCTGCATTCAAAAATCCATCTCCCGGGCTGCCAAAAAGAAAGCTCCATAAAGTAGCCACGTGGTTGTATAGAAACACAGAAAACTGGAGCAGTATAAGCTATTTGGCCCATTGAGCCCATTCTGCCATCCAATATGATCACGGCTGATCTATCTCAATGTAATTCTCCTACTCTCTTCCAATAAGCCTAGACACATTCAGCATCTGGGAATCTATCTTTTTCCTCATACATATTCACTGACGTTGCCTCCTCAGCTTTCTGTGGTAGAGAATTCCACACGTTCACCACTTTCTGAGTGAAGAAATGGGCTAATGCATACCCTGAGACCGTGATCCCTTGTTCTGGACCGCATACATTTTCACGCAAATCATTTATATGCATTACCAACAACAGATATCCCTGCACTGATCCTTGTGGAACACCACTGGTCACATAGCTCCAGCCAGGAAAAACACACCTCCACAATTACACTCTGTCTTCTATGACGAAGCCAATTTTGTTTCCAACTTACCAACTCACCATAGATCCCCTGTTACTTAATCTTCTGGACCTTGTCAAATGCATTAGTAAAGTCCATGTAGACAACATCCATTGCTTTACCCACATCAATTATCCTTATCAATTGCTCAAAAAACTCAATCAAATTTGTGAGACAAGACCTCTTCTGCATTAAAAAGCATGCTGACTATCCTTAATTAGCCCATTCTTTCCAAATGTAAGCAAATCCTGTCCCTAAGAAACTTCTCCATTAATTTCTCTCCTACTGATGCTAGGCTCGCCAGTCTATAATTTCCTGGATTATCCCTGCTGTCCTTCTTAAACAAAGACACAACATTGGCTATTCTCCAGTTTTCTGGGACCTTGCCCGTGGCTGAAGTGGAGACAGCAATTTCCTCAACTGCCCCCCTTCAGTATCCTGGGATAGATTCCATCAGACTCTGGAAACTCATCTACCTTGATGTTTTACCCAACACCTCCTCCTTCTTAATATTCTTGTGCTCTAGAATATCACACAATCCTTCCTAATCTTACCATCAACCATTTCTTTCTCCTTGGTGTATATTGATGCAATATATTTATTAAGGACAATACCCCCATCCTCTTGCACCACATATAAATTCGCTCCTTTGTCCTTGAATAGACCTACATTTCCCTAGCTACCCTCTGTTCTTAATATACGTATAAAATGCCTTGGGATTCTCCTTAATCCTACTTGCCAAGGACGTTTTGTGACGTCTTTTAGCCCTCCTAATTACTTGTTTAAGTTCTTTCCTGCTTCCTTTATGTTCCTCAGGGGCCTTGTCTGATTTCAGTTCCATAAAACTTACGTATGCCTCCTTTTCATTTTTGGCTAAATTTGCAATATCTCTTAAAAACCGAAAGAACTGTGGATGCTGTAAATCAGGGACTAAAACAGAAGTTGCTGGAAAAGCTCAGCAGGTCTGGCAGCATCTGTGAAGAGAAAATCAGAGTCAACGTTTCAGGTCCGGTGACACTTCCTCAGAACTTCAATATCTCTTGTCATCCAGTGTTCCAAAATCTAATCATTCTTATTTTTCATCCTCATGGGAACATGTTGGTCCTAATCAACTGGATTTTAAAAAGACTCCCACATGACAGATATGGGTTTACCCTCAAACAGCCATCTCCCAAACTAATTTCTCCCATTCTTGCCTAACACTGGTGTAATTAGCCTTCCTCCAATTTAGCATTTTTACCCAAGGATGTCGTATCCTCATCCATAACCAGCTTAAAACTTACAGAATTATGATCACTGTTCCCAAAATGCGTCAGGCAATGAGGTTTCTTTGCAGCGCCATCACTGGAACAAAAGTCCCCATTCACCAGTGCCATCTGACTTCCACCACGCCCTCCCCACTATGAGTTCCCACTGGACCTCGCCAATGCAGACACCACCGATGTCACCCAGTATTGCACTGGTCCAAACTTCACTCCACCGCAACCATGAGTATGCTTCAGGCCCACCTCACTGATGCAGCCGCTGCTGATGTCGCTGGGTCTCGTACTGGGCCCAAACTCGCCTTCGTTGCCGCTGCCTCCATGAATCTGCTGAGCCCATTGACTTGGATGTAGATGCCACCGGGTACCCCAACCCACCTCCGCCCCAGCAGCCATGTACTGGCGTTTGAACCGCCTCGTTGATGCAGAAGACGCAGGACCCCAAACCGGGCCCTGATGCCATCACTCCAGTCCCTGCTGCTGGGCCCACTCCAGTCCCTGCTGCTAGGCCCACTCCAGTCTCTGCTGCTGGGCCCACTCCAGTCCCTGCTGGGCCCACTCCAGTCCCTGCTGCTGGGCCCACTCCAGTCCCT
>NC_063358.1:4525439-4528435 GCF_021869965.1 Rhincodon typus
CTCCAGTCCCTGCTGGGCCCACTCCAGTCCCTGCTGCTGGGCCCACTTGAGACCGCCAACGCTGTCACCATGACCAAGCTCTTTAGCAAGAGCTTTTTTATCTTAGCACAGCTGTGATATTCTCCTTACTCAGTAATGTAACTTCCCCATCTCTTTTACTTCCCTCACTATCTTGACTGAAACATCTAAACCCTGGAACATTGATCTGCCAGTCCTGCCCTTCTCTCAAACAAGTTTCTATAATGGCTACAACATTATAGTTCCATGTACTAATCCAGGCTCTAAGTTCATCTGCCTGATCTGTTATACTCCTTACATTAAAATAAATATACTTTGGGGACCACCAGTCCCACTATGTTCATTAACCTGGCCTGTCTGTTCTTCTTACTTAACCTCTACCTTCACCTCAATCGCTCCACATGCTGACTTACTGCTCTGCTTCCCACACCCTACCGCTCCCCCCAACACTAGTTTAAACCTTCCCGATTGGTATTTGTAAACCTCCCTGCTTGGAGCTTTATGTCCCTCCACTGTTCTTTAAATCTGTGTCCTCTGCGATCCCCTTCTTACTAATGGTTAGCAAACTGACTTCTCCCAGAATCCTCCTCAGTTGCTTCTCACTACTTGCCATCAAGCCATCAACTCGCTGTTATTTTCAAAATCTATCAATCTCCCGTTTTGACATGGTGTTCTATGATTTACACACATACAGCACACACTGCACACCTTGACATACACACACATAGCATACTGTTCATAAGCACTGACACTAAGCACACACATTACAGATCCCACACATACCACATAAACACTGACAAATATCAGAGAGACAAACATTAGCCTCCTCCTTTCGATTGTGCTCACACACATCACACAAATCAGACACCAAGGACTGCACACACATGAACATAATCTCACGCCTTTGCTGGGGCACCAGCTTGCTTTTTTTCAAAGCCACAGACATCTGTACAAACCCACAGACACAAACACACCCACAGACACATTTTTGATTTGATTTAATACTGTCATGTGTACCGAGCTACAGTGAAAAGAGTTGTCTTGCATGCTTTATAGGCAGGTTGTACTATACAAGTGCATCAGGATAACAGAACAGAGCGCAGGGTACAATGTTACAGCTGCTGAGAAGTGCAGTGACAGAGATCAACATTAACATTAAAGGTGTCCATTGAAAAGTCTGATAACAGCGGGGAAGGAGATGTTCTTAAATCTGTTCATACGTGTATTCAAACTTTTATATCTTCTGCCTGACGGAAGAGAATAATCGGGATGGGAAAGGTCTTTGATTACATTGGTTCTTTTCCTGATGCAGGGTGAAGTATTACACATGGAGTCAATGAATGGAAGGCCGGTTTGGTTGATGGACTGAACTGTGTTCACAACTCTCTGTAGTTTCTTTCAGTCTTGGGAATAGCAGTTGCTATACCGAGCTGTGATGCATCTGGATAGGATGCTTTCTATGGTGCATCTATAAAAATAGGTAAGAGTCTTTATGGATACGCTGAATTTCCTTAGCCTCCTGGGGCAGCAGTGGCTTTGTTGTGCTTTCTTGATCATTGTGTCAATATGGATGGACCATGACAGATAGTTGGTGATTGTCACTTCCAGGAACTTGACGCTCTTGACCATCTCCACATCAGCCCCATTGATGCAGACAGGGGCGTGCCCTCCACTCTGCTTCCTGAAGTCAATGACCAGCTCCTTTGTTTTGCTGATGTTGATGGAGAGATTGTTGTCTTTACACTATGCCGCTAAGTGCTCAATCTCTGTCTTGTATCTGTGTCAAAATCGTTTGAGATCTGACCTACAATGATGGTGTCTATAGCAAACTTGTGAATGGATTTAGTGCAGAATTTGGCCACACAGTCGTGAGTGTATAAGGACTATAGTAGGGGGCTGAGTACACAGCCCTGTGGGGCACCGGTGTTGAGGATTATAGTGGAGGAAGAGTTGTTGCCTATCCTTACGGATTACAGTCTGTTGGTCAGGAAGTGGAGAATCTAGTTACAGAGTGGGGAATAGAGACCTAGGTCCTGGAGTTTAGAGATGAATTTGTCTGGAATTAAGATGTTGAAGGTAGAGCTGTAGTCAATATGTAGGAGCCTGATCTAGGTATCCTTGTTATCCAGATGTTCTAAAGATGGGTGAAGGGCCAGGGAAATGGAGTCTGCCCTGGACCTGTTGCACCGGTAGGAAAATTGCAAAGGATCAGGGAATTCTGGGAGGCTGGAGTTGATGTGAGCCATGACTAATCTCTAGAAGCACTTCACAATTATAATAGTCAGAGCCACTGAGCAGTAGTCATTGAGACACACTATGTAACTTTCCTTTGGTACTGGAATGATGGTGGTCTCCTTGAAGCAGGTAGGGACTTCAGATTGTAGTAAGGAGAGGTTAAGGATATCAGCAAGTACGCCCATCAGCTGGTCTGTACAGGATCTGAGTGCATGGCTGGGGACTCCACCTGGGCTGGTCCCTTTCTGTGGGTTCACCCTCAAGAAGGCCTATCTAACATCTGTGGTGGTGACTGAGGGTACAGGTGTAGGTGACTGTGATAGGTGACATCATTTCACTGACCTTCTGTTCAAAGCAAGTGTAAATGCATTGAACTCATCGGATAGGGAACAGCAACTCATATTCCGCTTGGGAACCCTGCAGCCCAATGGTATCAATGTGGATTTCACAAGTTTCAAAATCTCCCCTCCCCCCACCGCATCCCAAAACCAGTCCAACTCGTCCCTGCCTCCCTAACCTGTTCTTCCTCCCACCTATCCCCTCCTCCCACCTTAAGCCGCACCTCCATCTCCTACCGACCAACCTCATCCCGCCCCCTTGACCTGTCCGTCCTCCCTGGACTGACCTATCCCCTTCCTAACTCCCTACCTACACTCACCTTTCCTGGCCCCATCCCCGCCTCTTCGACCTGTTTGTTTCCTCTCCACCTATCCTCTCCTCTATCCCTCTTCTATCCGCCTCCC
>NC_063358.1:4533435-4556589 GCF_021869965.1 Rhincodon typus
ACACACAGACACACACACCACACAGACATGCACATATCAGAGACAGATATGCACATACTCACGCAACGTACACCACGCAAACACGCCCATACACCACATACCCTGAGCACATATACACAGACCACACACACACTACACATGCCTGTACTGTAGCAGGTTGAACCGCTCCCAAACATACACGAACACAGATCTGAACATTTTTAAAAGAATACTTCTGTTTGTCAACTCCCGAACATCTGGAATTAACTTGCAGGTATCAAAGTGGAAACAAAAATCTTGAAATGATTGAAGTGTTGTACACTGTGATGTGGGGACTGTCGGCACTTTTTGGCCAAACAGCTTTCCTCATCCATATTTATCCCATTCCCTGGGTGGAATTATTTTAGAAAGTACTTCCCCTTTCGGTGTTTGGTTTCCCAACTGCAGCCTTTGATTTGGTTTCACCATTTCTGTCGGTCCGTAAAATTGTGTCCATGCATCAAGCTTCCAATAGAATGAGCTGGTGAAGACTTTGCAGATGCAAAGTTGATGATGAGTAGTGTTTTATTTCTCACAGCCAAAAACTGGATCTCAGTGTTTAAATGGAGATGTGCCCCGTAAAGTAATATTTTAGCCCCAATGTTGCTGCTCTGCAAGTTGTTATTTTCTAAATGAAGAGTTCAATTGCAGAGATTTTAAAACAAAAGCAAGAAATGCCACACTGACTTGCAGTTCAATTCTTTTTTGTTTGCAGTATCCTTGTCTTTTTTTGACATTCGCAAGGTAGCCAAGTACAAGTCTTGAGTAACCACATTGGTAGCCACAGGTAGAAAAGCAATTAGGAAGATAAATTATTAGCTTTTACTAAAAAATAGTGAAAGTATCAGAGTGAAATGAAACTCAACTACAATGACACAGAATATTGGTGAGGAAACACTAGGTGCACACTGTACAGGTTTGGTCTTCCTATTTAAGGAAATCATAGCATCATAGAGTTCCTATAGAGTGGAAGCAAGCTATTTGGCCTATCGAATCCACACTTCCCCACTGAAGAGCATCCCAACCCTCTCACTGTAACCCAGAATGTCCCATGGCTAACCCACCTAAACTGCACATCCCTGGACATGATGGGCACTGCAAACCAACCTAACATTCACCCCACCACTGACAAAAAGAGACTTTGTATTCTACACGTTCTCAAAGAAAGTGGAGAAAGCAAATGGAGGTCAATGCCTAACTCCAAAAATATTTTTGTGGAAGTAAACAGTTAAATCTTCACGGTTAAATTCTATCTATCTATATCATGACAGGTTGTGTGTGTGTGTGTGTGTGTGTGTGTGTGTTCAAGATTAAGGAGGATACACTTAATTCACACACTACCTTAGTTGATAATCAATTTGTCACTGGTTTGAAGAATAAGTTGTCTGTAATATACATGTTTTGAGTTTGTTGAAAAGCCTTGTGAAATTAAATATTAAAAATGCAATGAAAGAACTTGGGAAGGTGTAGAGTTTTTTATAACTATATGCCAAGGATACCCACTGAGCATGTGTGAAAGGAGCTTTGTCACAGTGATATCAGATCATTTGAAACTACAACTTTCGTCTATAAGGCTGCACAAGCATGTCCTCCAATATGCCATCATTTCTGTCTCTGGTCTGCTGCAATGCTCCAGTGGGGATCAGTGCAAACTCGAGGAACAGTATCTCATTGGGAACCTTACAGCCTTCAGGACTCAATATTGAGTTTAACAATTTCAGAGCCTGAACACTTCCTACCATGTCTCTTACCCACCCCAACACTCTAGATCCTGTCACGAGACGGGTTGCTTCCTGCATAGCCAACTCATTTTCAAATACTTATAGACTCCATTATCCACAATCTAGCTTTTATTCTTCCCTGGCTTACCATCAACAATCCTTTGTCTGCCTAATTTTATCACCCTCTCTCTCCGGGCTCCAAATCTACTGATCCACTAACTCCTTTCTCCTCCTCAATCCCCTGTAATCAAGATAAATACCACCTTTTCATAACTGCTATCAGTTTGGAAAAAGGGTCACTAGACTTGAAACATGAACTCTGTTTTCTCTCCACAGGTGCTGTGAGACCTGCTGAGATTGTCGAGCAATTTCTGTTTTTGTTTAAGTTTTCTGGCATCAGTAGTTCTTTGTTTTATCCTCCCATACCATGTATTGTCAATGTTATGACATAAAATGTGTTAAAGTTCATTTATGAGGGTGTAGGTTGTGCTCTTCTCTGCAGGGAACACTGAGTCAGAACAAGGGATTGTCCATTTAGGACTGAGATGGAGAGATGTTTTGTCACTCCAAAGATTGTGACTCCTTGGAATTCTCTACCACATTGAGATCAGTCGCTGAGTATATTCAAGACAGAGGCCAATAGATTTTTCGGCACTGAGGGAATGAAAATGATATGGAATAATGCAGGAAGGTGAACCAAGGCAGAAGATTAGCCATGATTGTATTGAATGGTGTAGCAGACTCGAAAGGCTGAATGGCCTACACCTGCTGCAGTTTCTTAAATTTTATTGCAGACTATTAACAATACTACTTTTCTGTTCCTGAAAAATTTTCCCTACTCTATAATATCTTGACAGAGTCGTGTGTGTGTGTGTGTGTATGTGTGTGTGTGTGTGTGTGTGTGTGTGTATGTGTGTGTGTGTGTGTCTGTTTAAGATTAAGGAGGATGTGCTTAATTCACACACTAAACTTAGTTGATAACCAATTTGCCACTTGTTTGAAGAATAAGTTTGTAATAAACATGTTAGTTTTGAGTTTATTAAATAACCTGATACAAAAGAAATAAAATGACCAATTTTAGTGATTGAATAAGACATTTACATCTTTGATGCAGCTCATGGAGTATTTGGGACTTGATTTCCAGTTGACTCCTTCTGCCAGTTTCTGAACAATGTTTGGAAGATAATAGGACAGATACCAAATTTCTCACGTTTCTTGCAAAAGCTAAGGAGGGATAAACAATTGGCCTACTGGCATAGCATTCAGGAATAGTGGAAATACACTAAGTGGTGATTCACTTGAGTTAGTGAGAACTCAATCTCAGCTAAAACAGCTTTATCATGAAAAAGAGATAAATGAATCAAAATAGAAAAGCAAACGTTTGAGTTGAGAGAGATGAGAGGGAAATGGAATTTAAAAGACTTAAACTTCAGAGAGAGAAGAAAACAAAGTGAGCACTTAAGAGGCTTGAATTGGTGTTTGAAGAGAAAGAAAAGGAAAAAGCAGAGAGGATTGAAGCAAGGAGGATGGTGTTAAAAAAAAGGAGGCATCAAATGCAGAGAATGATTCTGAGAAGGAGAAAACTAGACATAATCGAAAGGCCAGTGTGGAAATATTTGAACTTGTCCAGATTTCGCTGAAATTTGAGCAAAACAATGTGAAGTATTCTTTGTGTCATTTGAAAAAGTAGCAAATCAAAGAAATTGGTCGAAGGAAACCTGAACAACCGTGTGGAGCAGGTTGACACGTAGAGCACATGAGATTCATATATTGCTGTCAGAAGAGGTTTCATCAAATTCTGGGACTGTAAAAATGTTATACAGGGTGTGTATAATTTAGTTGCATAGAGGGGCTGTGGGAGGGAATAAACATGTGAGAGAGCAATAGTGATGGGGAAATCTATTTTAAGGTGAACATAGATGTTTCCGTGACTGCAGACGTGATTCCAGGATGGTCTGTTGTTTCCCTGATGCTTCACTGAGCAGCTGCAGGACATTCTAATGGGGAAGGGAGAATAGCCAGAAGTCATGGTCTATGTTGGAACCAATGACATAGGTAAACAGAGAGATGGGGTGCTTCAAGCAAAATATAGGGAGCTACGAAATAAAATTAAAACACAGGGACTCAAATATTCCTCAGGATTATTCCCAATGCCATATGCCAGTGAGATCATGCTTAGAAAAATAGACTGAATGAATTTGTGGCTAGAAGGAAGAGATTTAGATTCTTGAGGTATTCAATCTGATTCCAGGGAGGATAGTATCTGTACAAGCTGCATGGGTGCACCCCCACAGTATCCAAGCAACTATCCACGTAGGGTCATTCACTACTATCCCTCCAGCTCACCCCTTTAACCCTGCACCTCCCATGGCAATCCATCTAGTCTGCACATCCCTAGACACTATGGCTAATTTAGTATGGCCAATTCACCTAACCCGCACATCATTGGACTGTGGGAGGAAACCAGAGCACCTGGAGGAAACCCATGCGGCCACAGGGAGAATGTGCAAACTCCACACAGACAGTTGCCTGAGGCTGGAATCAAACCCAGGCTCCTAGCCTTGTGAGACAGTAGTGTTAACCACTGAGCCACCATGAGGGAAGTGGGTGAAACAAAGATGGAAATGAATGTGAGAAAAATAGAATGATAAAGTGGACAGCAATGGAAACAAGGGCTACCAACAAATAGAGACAAAAAAAACTGCAGCTGCTGGAATCCAAGGTAGACAAATAGGAGGCTGGAAAAACACAGCAAGCCAGTATCTGGAGGAGGGGAAGTCAACGTTTCAGATATTACTCTTCTTCAGGACAGTCCTGAAGGGTAATACCTGAAATGCTGACTTCTACTCCAGATGCTGCCTGGCCTGCTGTGTTTTTCCAGCCTCCTGTTTGTCTACCTACTAACAAATACAACTGGGATACACCAAACATGCACAAATTCCAAAAAGAAAAGTCTAAAGACACTATGTCTGAATGTTCAGAGAATATAAGGATATTCAATCTTTAGGAAGGAGAGGCAAAATGGAAAGGAGGTAGAACAAAGAACAAAGAACAATACAGCCCAAGAATAGGCCCTACAGCCCTCCAAGCCTGCGCTGACATATTTTGCTCTTCCGTGTTAAAACTGTCTTCATTTACAGGATTCATATCCCTCTGTTCCCTTCCTATTCATGTGTTTGTCCAGGTATTTCTTGAATGCTGTTATTGTGTCTGTTTCCACCAGCTCCTCTGGCAACGCGTTCCAGGCACTCACCACCCTTTGCGTGAAAAACTTGACTTGCACATCTCTTTTAAACTTCCCCCCTCTGCACCTTGAACCTGTGTCCCCCAGTAACTGACCCCTCCACCCTGGGAAAAAGCCTTATACTTGCCACTCCGTCCATGCCATTTACCATGCCAGTTGGTGTGGCATTGTTAGTGAAAGATCAAAATCAGTGCAATAATGAGAAAAGGATATTGATGCAGGAAATGTAAATACGGATTGAATCTCGGTGAAACTATGAAGCAGCAAGTGGTGAAAACCATTAGTGGGAATTATCCATAGGCTTTAAAACAGTAGTGGCTAGATAAAGGATCACATCAAACAGCATACTACAGTAACCATAGGTGATTTAATTCACATTTGGACTGAGTAAACTACATTAGCAATAATACTGTGGCAAATGAATTTCTGAAGTGATGGAATTTTAGGCCAGCACATTGAGGAACCAACTTGGGCTGAGGCAATCCTAGATTGGTGAGATGAGAAGAGTTAATTCATAAGCTTATTGTGAGAGATCCTTTAGGAAATAGTGACCATAGCATGACAGAATTTTCCATTCTATTCAGCTTTACAAATGCTCCAGGTACAATTCAAAGATGCATGAAACAAGTTTTCATGAGTGTACCTAATTATGTGGTTTACTGAGATTATATATTTATAGAGATATCTTAAAACTTGTGAAGAACATAAAATGCAATTGGATATCTTGATAAAATAGTTACAATTAGCTGACTCAGTAATAAATATTGCTGAGAGTGAGTTAGTGAAAGTGAGGATAACTTAGCTGGGACACATTGTAGGGCAAGGACAAGTGTTGTCAAAACCAGCAAAAGTAAAGGCACTGATGGAACTCCATGTTCTTAAATTTAAGTGGAAAAATATGAGATTCTTAGGATTTTTTTGGAAATTTGTGCTAAACTTCAGCATGGAAGTTACACCTCAAATAGAAACAGGCAAATGTAATAGGTTCGAAAGAGTGCCAAACAACTTTTGAGACGCTGAAAGCAATCCTTTCAAAGGCTGAAAGCAATCCTAATGACATAACCAGTGTTGGCCATCCCTGATTTCACTCAACATTTTAAAATTATTTTGATGCTAGTGATATTTGACACTGGAAATGGAAACTATGAGATAGTTATTGATTCCTGTATATTTCAAAGTTTATGTTGCTCATGACCACAAAGACACACAAATTTACAATGACCATAATTCCTTGGCCTTTGTTGAGAAATGTAAAACTCCAAATGCTAGATTACTTCATTGGAGCTTGTTAATTCAACCTTGGAAAATAAAAATTGCTCACATTGCTGGAAAAGATAATAAAATTGCTGATGCACTATCATGAACGTAATGAGCCAGAAATGGTTTGGAGATATAAATGAAGGTGACATGAAATTGCTAAATCCTGCATAAAGAATGAATGATGTAACTTCTTTTATTGTTTTCTTGCAAAGTGAGTCATGTTACATTGAACCATGTACAAAAACAGTGCTTCATCTCTCAAGAGTGGAAGAATATTGGGATTGAATATATTTGTAGATATGAGACTTGGAATAAGGACATGTTTGATGTGCGTGTTTGGGATTGGGGGAAGATAACTTAGTTTGCGTTTTAGTTTAGTTGATAATCAATTAGCCACTTGTTTGAAGTTTGCCTGCAGTAAACACGTTATTTTTGAGTATATTGAAAAACCTGGTGAAAGTCTATTTTGTTTGAGCTAACAATAATGTAAAGAAACAGCTTGATCACTTTTGGTGATTGAATTAAGACTTTTGGTAACTTGGGAGAAAGGAAACAATGCACGCCTCCTGCAGGAGTTGAACCAACTATTATGAAAGGCTTTGATGGGACAGGCATCGAGTCGCTATTTCCACTTACATAGAGACCAGGAGTTTAGGCTATAAATATTAAACAATTACTAGTAAATCTAATACGAACTGCAGGAGGAAATGCTTTACCTGGAGAGTGATAAGAATGTGGATCATTCTAAGTAATGGAGTAATTGAAGTGAATAGTGTTGATGGACTTCAGGGAGAGACAAATACGCTCATGACGGAGGAGGAATAGGAGGACATATTGGTGAGATTACACAAAAGGTGGCTGGGGCTTGGAGCAGAGTGGGAACACTGGCATCAGATTTTTGGGTTAACAGCCTGTCTCTGTGCTGTAACTATGATGTATATTGCAGTGTGAGAAGGTGGGGAGGCCAACAAGGGGAATGTTGGAGAAGTCCATCCTTAGAACGTTGCATGACTGTTCCATTTTACATTTAATAGGTTCAAATTAATACTTTGATTATTCTTTTCCTTTCCTATAATTTTCTGGAATTATCCTTCCTGTCTTGGAGATAGTGCCCCATGTGGCTTATAATTCCGGGCACTGGTTATTTTCTTTGACTGTTGTCAAGTAGAAGTTACCCAGGTGGAATCCTGGTCCATGTGTCAGAGCCATCATTATCAAACTGTGTTCTGGCATTATGTGGTATTCACACACAATCTTTCTGCAGAAGGTCACTAACCATTGAATCAGAACTTCTCTTTTATCCCACTTTAGACTTCATAACCTTAGAAAATCCCAAATGGACTTACAGCCCAGTGATGTATAATCACGGTTGCAAAGTAAGAAACATGGGAATAATTTGTGCTCCCAGAAACAACAGTGTGATAATGACTGGATAGATTATGTTTTGTAATTGTTATGTTGAGGGATGAATATTTCGCCAGGACATTGGGGAGAACTATTCAACTGTTCGAAATAGTGGCCTTTGGGCGGGATCCTCTCTATCTACCCAAAAGACCAGTTTGGGTCTCGGTTTAACTATTTCCTCAGAAAGTTGGTAACTCTGATGATGCAACACATTAGAGTGTTAGCCTGGACTTTTGCACTTGAAGAGAGACTGGAACCTGCATTGTCCAACTCAGGGTTGATGCCACAAGTTGATTTTAAATCTGATTGATTGTCGTGAGACAAATTCTGTTATGTCTAAGGTGAGTGAGCATTTTAATTCTTGTAAAGTAATAATCATATAGCCAGTGAAGTGATAAATTGCATCAGTTGAATAAATTTTACCAAGATTTGATTACTAAGGTAGGGGAATCACAGGTTACAGAGAAAATGCAGGAAATTGGAAATGAGAAATTTCAGATCAACCATGCTTTGATTGAATGGTGGAACAGGCTCGAGGGTCCAATCAGCCTATTCCTGTTCCTATTTGCTAAGCTCTTATAGTTACTGTGACCATATGCACCTAATTCATATCTGGTCTTAACCATCCTTATTAAAGGTAGAGTTGCCATGGCCTTACCAGACCGTAGGGCTGCTCTTTCATTTGAGAGAGAGAGACGACTGGTGGTGACTTAACCTGAGGGTCACCATACCTCGGGAAAGAGGAGATGTTGGGAAGGAAGATCCTACATGGTGATCTCCCCTTGCGCAGGAATTGAACAATTTCTGTCGGCACGGCTCTACATTTAGCAAGCCCAGCCAACTGAGGTGACTGTCCCCATCTTGATCCCAGCTGCAGAAAGTGTTCTTTCTGCGCATCGGAAGGTCTTTTAGGATCCCAGAGCTGCAACAATTCCAGTGACTGCGATCTCAAAATTCCCAGACAAAGCTCTGGCATGCCATTGTGTGGAAGGAGATTTATATCCTTCACATTCAGAGGTGGAGTTCCACTACCACATCAAAGGCTCACTCCTTTGGTAGATTGAGGGTAATAAACCTAAGGCTCAACTGAGAAAAAGCAGTTTTCTCAAAGCACAATATGATTAATTTTAATGACGAGCGCTGGTATTGGAGGTGGCACTTAGTCTGATGTAAGTTGTATGGAAGTGGATAGGTTTAGATACCTGAAAGAGAAAGTGGATGATCAATATGCCCAATGTAATCTAAATGAAAAGCCCAACCCTTGTGTTAAATTGGTCAATGTTTGTCACATAGCTATCAATTGAACCTTAATTAAAACAACTTGTTGAACTAAATTCATATGCAGAATTATTGGTGCATAATGAGAGCAATGGACCAATTTCAGTTGAACTTTTGCTAATCGATTGCAGATAGAATGTTTATGGACAGAAGACCATATGTATTTCCAGATGTCATCAACAAGGTAGCTGTTAAACTCTTCCTCCCAGATGGATTTCAAAGAGCTATTTTTGAAATTCGTGCTAAAAAGAATATCCAGATGAAACTCATTAATGGAGTTTTGAAGCTGAATTCTTCTGTATCTCTTCAATAGTATTTCAAAGTTGAAAGTTTGCAAATATATATGATTGTTTTTTTAAAATGTGTGGCACATTTAAATTTACTCGTAAGATTTCTGATCGCTTTCTGAGCCTGGCTGGATGATGAGAGTTTGTATTGACGAATGTTCAGTCTCCTGTCATTCCTGTTTCCAATACCTATCCAGGAATCAAAAACAAAGCCCCAATAAATAGTGAACTATCCAGGACAAGTGGGCATGCAACTTCTCTGAACATGGACTTAGCTTGTAAATCCGATCTCCAAGAGTAACTAAAGCTGGTTTTAAAGTACACATATTGCGAACTCGACTCAGATCCACGATAGCTATGGGACTGGATCTAGATGCAGCTTCTGGTTGATTTTGAAAGCAGGCATTTAATAGCTTCACCTCTCAAGGATTTCTTTTTGTTATTGTGGTAATTTTCATATGCCACATCACCTCCACACCGCAGCAGTATTATAACTTTTAGTCACTGATATATTCACACTTTCTGACTAGCAAACTGATACTGACAATCATAATGAGCTACTGGCAGCTCTGTCACTGAAATATTTCCTGTTATGCAATTTTTACATTGGCGCCACTCAGCAATTTGACTAATTATCGCTTCAAGCCATTTTGGTACATGTGCGACCCAGTATGAAATGCAGTTGTTCCGGTCTGTTTGGAGTGCAAACCCACTGACTCTGATGTAAAAGATAAGTAAAGCAGTGTGCTGCTTCACAACAGGTTACTAGAATGGTGGCTGAGCCAAAAGAGTTTTTCTCCTTACTTGAAGAACTTCATAATCTCAATAAAGGACAAAACACAATAATATCTAGTACTAATGTTTGGGCCTGGTTTTCTGCATTTTTCTGTCGGATTTGCTTTTGGGACTGAGACAAGCTTTGCAACGCCTTTCCTTTGGAGCTTTGATGAATTGGGTAAAGTTGATAATAGAGCAGACCGTTCATAATCTGTGGGAAGAATAAAAGTGGGGGGACCAGTGGCCTTTTCTCAGTGTCTATGTCTACACCTAATCAGTTTACACTGCATATAGGATTACATTTTTGCATTGATGCAAAGTGGTTTAGGGTGTGTTTCATGCAAGTCTGTTAAAGTTACTCTGTGAGTGGCTGAGTACATTGAAACTTTGTGGAGTGCACAACTTTTATGGGTCGAATCACATGCATCTCCATTTCTGATTACTATTCTGTAAATTCAGCTTTTGTGAAACTGACTGAGTTGCGCATGAAACACGTAAGTACATCACAGATATTCTGTAGCAGAACATGGTTGCATTTGAGTGGGAAGGTTAACCCAAATTATTGGGTTGGATTTTCATGCTTCCGATGGGTTGGACTTGGTGTGGGCACAGTTTGAAAACCACAGGCCCACGGGTTGTTTCACTATCCTGATAGCTCCGGGATAGTTTCAAATTTTCAAAATACTGGGGTGTGGTGTGGGAACAGGAAACCTATTCGCCCCTGTTTAATGGGCCATTAAACTCCTTTTGGAGTTTGTTAAGAGGCTGAGGAGGCAATTTTCTGAATCTGATTTCAGCCAAAGTGAACAGTCTGGTGTACGTTAGTGTACAGCTGTTGGGTTGAATGTAGGGCCAAAGGAATGCTCTTTTTTGTTGATGGTAAAAGCTATCAAGCCCTCAGGTAATCTGGGAACAGAACGTATTCAATTTAATTTGGCTCAGTTTCACACTTGAGCAGACATTTATCCTCCATGGCCTTGAGAGGAGTTGCCTGCTCTATCTAACAAAGCAGCAGGCCTTAAAATGGCTGCCATCTGCCATTGCTGCTGGTACGTAGCAGGCAATTCCCTTCTCCTGCAGACGCAAGGCACCATAAACTGGGCACCGAACACACCTCCCGTCCAATTAGGGCAATCACATTTAATACCAGTGGTGCAGCATCACAACCAAGTTTAGACATGAGGTCACAACCTGAAATAACCTGAGCCCCAGGTTCCCGAGACCAGGTTGAAAATCCAGCGCATTGAACGTCCATCTGCAGCAGAGAAGTTGTCAGTTTCTTCAAACACATCATTTTGCAACGGAATTTCTGCGACCACTTTAAACCTGAGCGTTGGCCTGGAATGGAGTTGGGAAAGAATTTTTCAGCTACAGGTGCTTTTCAAGTAACAGTCAGTGGATCTGGGAGAATATGAAATGAAGTGACTTCATTGACTCCTGTGAAAAGGTAAACTTAGAGAAGAGACATAACATGAGCCTAGTTGTGAAATTCCTTGCTGACAGCTCTTCCAGGTTTCATATATCACATAATAATATCTGTAGGTTAGGGTTGAGAAGTGAAGAATTTGAACAATGTACAACAAAAAAATACTAGAATGATAAACTGTTACACTGAGGTGCTGATATAAAAAGTGATGAACAAAGTGTTGTAATATTGAGAGTTGGGGTAATTATATCCCATTGAGACATGTCAGTAACTCTGCTAACAATCTCTCACAGCTTCAAGACTGTGTTTGAAGTATTCCTTCCAGCGTAATGTGAATGGGTCATTATTTATTTTTCTGAAGCGTTAGTATCCTTGACAGAAGAATTGTCAGGCTGGTATGCTGGGACAGCATTCTATTTGAGAGAGAAGTACTTTAATTCCTAGCCAGTGTAAATATTGGCAAGAAATCTATATCTGTCCTAGTCTGTATTTTAGCTGCAGTAGACAATGTAAAGCAAAATGGAAACACACAATTAATATCTGCTCTGTCACCAACTTCACACCATGCTTCATGTCACCACTCCTTTTTCCATGGAATTGTTGGTCTTGGGAAATGCGGCTGCCACAGGGAGGCATGGAAGAACTTGTCAGTGGGATGGAGGTTAATTATCCTGTTAAAGTCAGGCCCATGTGGACCAGATTGGATTTTAACTCCAAATCACACAAATTTCTCATCTCTGGATGTGCCTGTTCAATTAGGTTTTGAAGAGGAGTGGAACAAGATGAAGCCCAGGAATATACTTAATTTAAATTTATTTATGCTTTCTGTGATCCAGGAGGAGCTGCCTGTGTCTCTGGGCTCTGTACAGACATAGTGGGTGCCACCTGTTTTTGGCTTCTCTCTTTCTTCTTTCCTCTTAATGTAACCACTCTAAATCCCTCACAACTAAACAAAGCAATGAGGACCATTCCCCAGGGTTACTTATCAATGGTCTCCTGTTGCTCAAAATCCCATTCCCACTAAGATGGAATTTTGATCTCGCAGCGAATCAGGGATATGAGGAGAGTCTGAGCATATGAATTAGGAACAAGATTAGAAGTTTCAGCCTCTCAAGCCTGCTATAAAATTCAGTAAAGTCATGACACTCTGTGGTAATCCACAGGGGGCATCAGTAAGGTGTACTCATGCTCCCATTTTCTCTGTTTATCCACAGGCCAAGCACTAATTCCCAGTGGATTTTGGCAGGAGTTGTACAATGATGGTCAATAACCATTGCCTGGGTCTCATGTAGACAAAATCACAGCAGCTTCCTGTCTGCCCCAATGCATCCTCCAATTCAAAATCTGGAGCTGTGAAATTTGGGACTTCGAGATTTCGGACCTATCTCAAATACAACACAATAATTTTCATTAAAATCCAATCTCACGTCAGCAAGTAGAAACAAAAAATGATTCAAGCTAATTCAAATTCAATGGTCTATCCTATGTCACTATTTCTTCATGTATTAGACTGTAAGAATTTATTATATTGTATATTGTATAGTAATTATTAAAAGTTATATAACATACATAATATGAAAATTCATACATGGATTATTTAGATACTCTCATTTTTCCATGATTTGCATTAATGACTTAATTTGAAGAAAATTCATTTGAGCACAAGTTGACACCAAATTATTTCCCTGTCACATTTTCTAAGGTACTACTAAGTAACATACTACAATTGTTGTGTGTCATAAATTATTTTAATATTTTTCTTGTTCGTACATCTTGTTACAAGTGGCGCAGTAAAATGAGCCTTTAAATAGATGATTAATAATGTTCTTCATTACAATATTCACTCCTGAATTTGAATTCTTGCGTATTAAAGGTGACCAAAACATTCTTCATGCATTGTTTGTTTTTGAAATTAATAATCTTCCTTGACCAGGGGACATAGTTAATTTTATAGCCATATGCTCGGGAGAAACGGCTTGTTGTACGAAGCTGGGAGTTCACACGACAACTGACATGGATAACTGCATGCCATGTGAAGGAACACGTGTCTGGAAATGGTTTAAAGCATTAGGTAAATGACTGATTGGCATTTGGGAACAATTTAGCAATGCCACTGCCTGCAGATACCTCGCCATCAAAAGCCACATGCTACTCTGTTGTTTACGAACTTCCATAAGCTGAACATAGACAATTACTATATCTACTTTGTCTCTTCAATCTCTGTATTCTTTCTTCATTTAAATATTGCTTAATCAATCTTCGACCTGAATTTCAGTCATATGAGAGTTTTCAGTAGAACTGGTATAAACCACATAAATTAAATTCACTTATTTATCCCAGTGATAAGGCATCCTTTTTTGGAGTCATAGAGTCATTGAGCACAGAAACAGACACTTCGGTTCAACTTGTCCATGCTGACCAGGTTTTCCAAATTAAACTAATCCCTGCATTTGCCTGCGTTTGGCCTATTTCCCCCTAAACCTTTCCTATTCATATACCTGTCCAAATGTCTATTAAATGTTATAACTGTACCTGCCTCTACCATTTCTTTTGGTGACTATCATGATGGTTCATGTGGGAAATTGCAAAATTCACTTGGATTCAATTAAGGATATCCTTTCAGGCCAGGTTCTGTGGATACAGTATGAAAAATGAAATCATCTGGGTGCTGAAACCTGAAATAAGAGCTAAAAATCTGAAAGAAAGTGTTGGAGAAACTCTGGCTCTGGCAGCAGAGAGAAACAGAGTTAATGTTTCAAGTCCAATCTGATTCTTCTTCAGCTGAAGAAGGAATTCCTGAAATTTAATTCTAGTTTTGAACTTTTGGACTCCATCTTAAAAGCAAGGACGTTGCTAAATTGGTATCTGTTGATTGCTTCATGCCTAAATTGCTGCCATTAGAATGATGTGATCCTATCATTTCATGTGTATCTGTAAGCCTGTCTCTGTTTTGAAGTATTCCTGTGCAACTACTCTGGTTTAATTCTGCAATAGTGTTGCTGTGGTCTTGAAAATTTGGAGTCCGCCAACAGAGGGAATGGGGGAAATATGCCCCTCTATATTAAAAAAGGCAATGAACAAATTCACAACCTGCCTCTGGACCAGAGATGCAGATATGGAGTGAGACAGCAAGAACTGCAAATGCTGGAGTGAGAGATAACACAGCGTGGAGCTGGAAGAACACAGCAGGCCAGGCAGCATCAGAGGAACAGGAACATGAATATGGAGTGAGATTTGTCTGGAGTCTGTCTATAACACAACGAACAGTGAATTGAGAAAAGTGAATAAAAATTTGCCTTAATATTGAACACTTCATGACTACCAGAATTTTCAAAACCCTTTACAGCAAATTAAGTAATTAAAACGTGTAATTACTGATAGAGTGTAGGAAGTATGACAGTCAAAAAATATACACTGTAAACTCCCATCAATGGTATAAGAAAATGAGAGTATAAGAAATTGGAGTTGGAGAGACCATTTGGCTCCTTGAGCCTGCTGCATCATTCAGTATGATCATAATTGATCTGATTGTGACCTTGAGTTCATTTTCTTGTCTGTCCCCTGGAACCTATGATTCCCTTGCAAATCAAAACTCTGTCTCAATCTCGAATATATTCAGCCTTGTTTTCGTTAGAGAGAAGAAGGTTAAGAGGTGACTTGATAGAGACATACAAGGTGATCAGAGGATTAGATAGGGTGGACAGTGGGAGCCTTTTTCTTCGGATGGTGATGGCTAGCAGGAGGGGACATAGCTTTAAATTGAGGGGTGATAGATATAGGACAGATGTCAGAGGTAGGTTCTTTACTCAGAGAGTTGTAAGGGCGTGGAATGCCCCGCCTGCAAAAATAGTAGACTCGCCAACTTTAAGGGCATTTAAATGGTCATTGGATAAACATGTGGATGATAATGGAATAGTGTAGGTTAGATGGGCTTCAGATTGGTTTCACAGGTCGGCGCAACATCGAGGGCCGAAGGGCCTGTACTGCGCTGTAATGTTCTATGTTCTATGTTCACTGCTCTCTGTGTTAAAGTACTCCAAAGATGAATGGACCACTGACTGAAGAAATTCCTCTTCATCTACATTTTAAATGGGAATCCCCTTACTTTTGGACAGTGTCCCCTAGTTTCTCAGGAAACCTTTTCTCAGTATCTACCTTGTCAAAATCATCCCTCATACTTCAAAACTCCAACTGTAATATCGACCATGTAATTTTTTTTGTGGTGTTGTTTGAGGGATTAATATTAAGCAGGATCCCAGAGAACTTCCCTGTTCTTCCTCAAAATAGTGCGGCATAGTCTTTTACATTCATTCAACTAAGTGGGGCTTCAGTTTCATGTCACATCTTAAAAAAAAAAGCACCTCTGGCAATACAGAACTCCCTAAACACTGCACTGGAGTTTCAGCCATGATTTATTCTGCAAGACTTGAAATAGAGAGATATAAAAGGTTACAAACTGAGCCACAGCTGACACGAGAGGTGAGCTTGTCAGAGTTTCTGCTCAATATATGTTTCAACTCAGTTTGGTTCATTTCCCCACAATATTAGAAAGGTCATATTTCAGGGAAAGTTCTTATTGGCAATGCAATGTCTTGAAGTTGTGAAAAGTTCTGATAAAAATCTTGTTTCCTTTTTTCATTCACACTGAACATTGTCCATACCAAATGAGAGCCCTGTGGGATGTAAGAAATCATAACTAGCCATCTGCTGTCTGCAGTGTTCTGACCCTCGGTAAGACCATAACAAATACGAATAAGCACAGGCCATTCGGCCCCTTGAGCTTGCTCCCTCATTCAATAGGACTGTAGCTGATCCGACATTCTTCACATTCACTTTCCTGTGTTTTCCCCATGACCTTTGATTCCTCGACTGATCAAGAATCTATCTCAGCCTTAAAATTACACAAGGACTCTGCCTCCACAGCTGTTTGTGGCAGAATTTTCAAAGACTTACAACCTTCTGAGAGAGGGAATTCTTCCTCATCTCAGTCTCAAATTCAGAAGTCACACAACACCAGGTTATAGTCCAACGGGTTTAGTTAAAATCACAAACTTTGAGAGCGCTGCTCCTTTGTCTGGTGAAGTTTTAAATTGGCATCTCTTTATTCTGACACTATGGCCTCTGGGCCTAAAAACTCCTATGAGGGGAAACGTCCTCTCAGCGTTTACCTTGTCAAGCCCCTTGAGAATCCTTGCTGTCTCTCCATGGATACTGCCTAACCCTGCCTGATTGCCAGAAATTTTTGTTTCAGAACAGATTCCAGCATCTGAAGTAAATTGCTCCCCTTAAGAGCCCTGTTTGTTTCAATGGGATCATCTCTCACTCTTCTAAAGTCCAGTGAGTAGATTCCCAAACTGTTTATTTTTTGCTCATGAGACAATCCCTCCATACCGGGGATTATCCTAGTGAACCTGCAAAAGAAACGTTCCAGACATTTGTTCCTTCTGTTATGTGACAAGCTGCAACATTATAAACATGTGATGCCTGTGGAAACTGGTTTATTTTCCCTCTCACTGTATTGGAAGCAAAATCCACAACAGTGACATAAAGTCTCTATTCAGCGATCGGGGAAATCACTAGTGGGCCATTCCATGCTGCAGTGGTTTTACATGCACTGAATTTTTATCAGTCTGTACTTCAACCAAATGGCATCATCAGGGGAAGACTTATGGCTGCTTAAGTTTTGGGATTCTTCAGCGTCATTTTAAACACCAGACTTCTCAGTGGATTTACATTTTAATCCTGAAGATGATCCTTACGAGATTGCTCTCTTAAGAAATAATGGTTAATCTTTGCCAATCGCTTCAGATAGGATATTAAGGCCACCACATTATAAAGACGTTGTGTCTGCATAAATGGTACAAGGTACTAGAATGGTAAAGAGATGAGGAGCCATTGAAATGAATGAATTAAAGAAGGCAGAATTGATATTCTGTTTAGAACGGAGACTTAAAAGGAGACTAAAGGTCTTCTGAATTCTGAAGGGTTCTGATATAGTGAACAGGGAGAAACTGATTGCCTACCCAGAAGGGGAAGATTTAAGGTAATTAATGAAAGAATCAATGCAGTGATCTGGAATGTGCTGCCTAAAAGCAGATTCAATACTAACTTTGGTTAGTTGGATTTATTAAATGTGGGGATATGGAGAAAGAACAGGAGAGTGGGATTAATTGTATGGCTTTATAAAGAACCAGCACAGAGATAATGGGCCAGAGGAGCATCAGAAGTAAGCCATTCAGCTCATTGAGACTGCCCCTCTGTTCAAGGTCATGGCTGATCATCTCCTCAATTCCCCTAACCTGCACTGGCTTGAAATCTCTTAATGTTGTCAATCTCCAGAAACCTATTGATTTCTGACTTGAGCCTGCTCAATGATTGACCTCCCACAGCCCTTTGGGGAAGAGAAATCCAAAGATTCGCCATCCTCTGGGTGAAGAAATCCCTCTTCAAGTCAGTCTTAAATGGGTCAACCCTCAGATAATGTGTTCTGGCTCTAGCCCAGGGAAACATTCAATCTACATTCACCCTGTCAAACCTTACAAGAATATTGTATGGGCCAAGGGACCTTCTTCTGTGCTGTCCAATTCTATGATTCTTTGGTTGTATTCCAATATTCAAGGACAGGACTGTCAGGGAAAGTGACATTTTTAATTGAGAAGGTAGTGGGCTGAGTTTGAATTGCCTTAATATATCATTCTAATGTCTCCCCTACCAAGCTGCCTGACGTCTATATTCTTATCCCTGGAAAGAGAGAATTGCAAGGTCTGTAAGGTAGGCTTGTACTGTTAGAATGATCACCTTGCAAATAGCTCAGCAGGTAGAAATTGAACGTGTTTAAGTGAAAGGAAAAACTGAATGTTTCAAGCTGCTAAAAATGATTCCTGCAAATCCATGCTGCTGAGAAATGGTTTCCTAGAACTCCTTGCCTTTTCCTGCTCAATTACGTGATTCTTTCAGCCTGTAGACTGTAAAAGTAATTTTCTCAGTTGGCCACAAATAAATTCTCCCTTTCAGTTTCCAATGGGATGCTGGTGTTACGTCTGCTCTGAGGGTGGACGAAGCTTGTGAAAGCTTCTTTATTCCAATGTGACTTTGTAGTAAAGCTTGCTTTGGCTTTTTTTTAAAGAATAGGTCAAATCAATTAGTTGCCGTGGATTTGAGATTGGAACTTGGCTGCACTCAGAGGTTACTTCACTCCATTTAATGTCAGAGGAGTTGACGTTGAAATGAAAACTGTTCAATTTATCAGCGTGGGCATCTCTCTCCTTAACAAGGCTCAGAAAAAGCCTTCTCAGTATAAACATGAATTTAGCATAAGAAGGTTGAATTCATAATGATTGCCTCCTTTACACTGATTCTTAATTTGTTCTTGCTGTGTAGTGTTAGCCATGGCTGAATGGAGGACACTGCTCCTGGTGAGTCAGAAGGTCTGGTTTCAGGTCACACGCCAGGGTCAGAGCACAATAATCACTGTTCAGTCTCCAGTGCAGCACTGACAGGACGCAAACTTTTCAAAGACAAATTTAAACTTGGCTTCACCTGACCTCTCAGGAGAATGCAAAAGATCCAGCAGTTAGTAGGGGGAACAACAGGGGAGTTCTCCTGTTGTTCTGGTCAATATTCATCCCGCAATCAACAGTTATCTAATCATCATACCACCGTCTGTTGGAGCAGTGTTGGACATGGCCAATATGAGTGGCCCCACCACTGCCATAATGAAAGAGAGCCCTCCATTTATACAGCAACTTTCTCAACGACAAGATCTCCCAAAGCACTGTAATGAAGCACAATAAATGCAGCCACTAATGGAATGTAGGGAAGGTGGCTGACAATTTGTGCATAGCGAGGTCCCACAAACACTGATATGATGATTAGTTGCCTTGTTTAACCTTGCATCTATCCTGACACTTCCCAGGAAATTAAGGATTAACAATTTACTTGAATTGAAGTCACATGTGGACCAAGCTGGGATGGCAGATTTCCGTCCCTAAAGGATATTTATGAACTGAGTGGGATTTTCAGTCAAATTGGTGGCGTTAATAAACACCTTACTGGAACCAGCTCACAAATGAGCAGATTTATTGAAATTCCCACAATGACTTTTATTTACTTATTTTCTAGTCAACTTGCTCAGTGATACTTTACATCCCTCAGGAGCAGGTGAGACTTGAACCCTGGTCTAACAGGCTAAAGTTGGGGACACTACCACGGCACCACAAGCATCCCTCACTAACTTTTAATCTCTGGGTTGAAAATGCAATAACATGACATCATACCACTATATCAGAACTGTCTTTTAAAAATTTATTGCAATGCCACTTCAGTTAGTTGCTTTTAGTGTTGTAGAAATCACAGATGTCAACTTAGTTCAGCTGATGATAAGTGGTATGGTTGGCACACTTCTTATGTTCTTCGTTAGTCACGTGTGCAGAAAACGTCCAGTTTTAGATGTAACTGGAATCCTGAAATCATGTTTTCAGCAGTGAACTGTACATGCTTGATGCTAATTAAGAACAGGTCAGGCATCAGTACAGTGCCAGCACACTGTTATATGCTGTCTTACATTTCAAACCCCTTGATTTAACACACCAGGGCTCTCAAATAAATGCACCCCCCATACTTAAATAAATCCCCTCAATCAACTTTTTATTGAAGCAGTTTCAACACTGCCCCAATAAAATAAATATACAACCTGGGATGAAGAATTGGAATAAATCCAATCTAAGTTTCAAATCCAACCAGAATGTTGAAAGTAGCTAGCGAGGTGGTATATGAGTGCAAAGAAGTGCTCATAGACCCCTTGAAACACTCTCCAAATGCTCAGCAGGTAAAGGCACTGACTGGTGTAGTGTTATGCACAAACATGGGAAGACCTCAGGTCCATTGTTGAGTTACAGTTACCATGTTATATTGAGATATAATCTTCTTGGGCTAGGGTTTAAATAATTACAGTGGGGTTCCTGTATTTGATCAGTGCCCAATGACTACTGCTGAAGTGGGAGATCTGTATACGTGCTGGACAGGGATTGAATCAATGTTCAGCAGGTCTGGCAGCATCTGTGGAGAAAAAAAATCAGAGTTACCGTTTTGGGTCCGGTGACCCTTCCTCAGAACTCACTGGACCCGAAACGTTAGCTCTGATTTTTTTTCTCCACAGATGCTGCCAGACCTGCTGAGCTTTTCCGGCAACTTTCTGTTTTTGTTCCTGATTTACAGCATCTGCAGTTCTTTTGATTTTTATAGGATCAATGTTGATCTTCAACCAGTGCTGTCTTCAGGAGTAAAGACTTTCCACTGTCTTGTCCAGCCACTGCAAGGCAAGTTAATTTTGTAGCAAAGGGGAGAATCTTTCCTTTAAACACCAGCGACAGTGATCTATGGGTGGCATGTGGCTCAGTGTTTAGCACTGTTGTATCACAGGGCTGGGGACCTGGGTTTGATCCCAGACTTGGGTGTCTAGCTGCATGGAGTTTGCACATTCTCCCTGTGCCTATGGGTACTCTGGGTGTCCCACTGTCCAATGATGTGCAGGTTAGGTGCATTGGTTGTGCTAAAAATTGCCCTGTAGTGTACAGGTTAGGTGGATTAACCACAGTTAAAGACTCCATGTGGGGATGGGATGAGTCTGGGTGGGATGCTGTTTGGAGGGTGCAGACCCAGTGGTCTAAATGACTTCTTTCTGCACTGTGGGAACTCTATAGACTGCCAGGAATGACAAGCTGTACACTGACCCCATAATTGCTGATGAATGAGGTTTAGAGAAATAGAAATGTTTTTGTTGAAATTGGGCCTCTAAATGTGTGATTAATGAAGGTGTCGAGCCAGTTAACACAGCAAGGTGTAAAATTCAAATGACCTGGGTCTTAAATTAGATCTTAAATTTATTATACGGAAATGGAACTTAAAACATTTAAAGTATGTCATAGAAAAAAATTGCAGGTGGTTGTAGTTATAGCAACAATATTCATTTTTAAGCAGGAGTGGATAAACTAGATCAAAGTTTCTGGAAATCCCTGTGGTCATAGTACTATTTAGTAACAACTTCATCATGACTTTGCAAAAGCTGTCTAAAAGCTATAACACAACAACTTGATTTGGTTACAGAGATAGCAGGAACTGCCGATGCTGGAGAATCTGAGATAACAAGGTGTAGAGCTGGATGAACACAGCAGGCCAAGCAGCATCAGAGGAGCAGAGAGGCTGAAGTTTCAGGTCGGGACCCTTCTTCAGAAATGGGGGAGGGGAAGGGGGTTCTGAAATAAATAGGGAGAGAGGGGGAGGCGGATAGAAGATGGATAAAGGAGAAGATAGGTGGAGAGGAAACAGACAGGTCAATGAGGCAGGGTTGGAGCCAGAAAAGGTGAATGTAGGTGGGGAGTTAGGGAGGGGATAGGTCGGTCCAGGGAGGACAGACAGGTCAAGGAGGCGGGATGAGGTTAGTGGGTAGGAGATGGGGGTGGGGCTTGAGGTGGGAGGAATGGTTAGGGAAGCGGGGACGAACTGGGCTGGTTTTGGGATGCGGCCGGGGGAGGGGAGATTTTGAAGCTTGTGAAGTCCACATTGATACCCTTGGGCTGCAGGGTTCCCAAGCGAAATATGAGATGCTGTTCCTGCAACCTTCGGGTGGCATCATTGTGGCAATGCAGGAGGCCCAGGATGGACATGTCGTCCAAGGAGTGGGAGGGGGAGTTGAAATGCGGTATACTGTATCCGCTGTTCCCGTTGTGGCCTCCTCTACATTGGGGAAACCAAGCGGAAGTTTGGGGACCGCTTTGTGGAACACCTACGCTCGGTTCGCAACAACCAACTACACCTCCTAGTTGCGAACCATTTCAACTCCCCCTCCCACTCCTTGGACGACATGTCCATCCTGGGCCTCCTGCATTGCCACAATGATGCCACCCGAAGGTTGCAGGAACAGCATCTCATATTTCGCTTGGGAACCCTGCAGCCCAAGGGTATCAATGTGGACTTCACAAGCTTCAAAATCTCCCCTCCCTCGACCGCATCCCAAAACCAGCCCAGCTCGTCCCCGCCTCCCTAACCATTCCTCCCACCTCAAGTCCCACCCCCATCTCCTACCCACTAACCTCATCCCGCCCCCTTGACCTGTCTGTCCTCCCTGGACCGACCTATCCCCTCCCTAACTCCCCACCAACGTTCACCTTTACTGGCTTCATCCCCTCCTCTTTGACCTGTCTGTCTCCTCTCCACCTATCTTCTCCTCTATCCATCTTCTATCCGCCTCCCCCTCTCTCCCTATTTATTTCAGAACCCCTTCCCCTCCCCCATTTTCTGAAGAAGGGTCTCGACTCGAAACGTCAGCCTTCCTGCTCCTCTGATGCTTCTTGGCCTGCTGTGTTCATCCAGCTCTACACCTTGTTAACTTGATTTGGTTTCCTTTCAGATGTGGCTTTTAAAAAATATACATTGGAAACCAGGTATTATTTTGAGGAGTATCTGCAGAGTGTCATTAAAAGAAACAAATAAATTGCCATTAATGGTATCCTCAAATATAGCCACCAGATTGTTTTATATTTGAGAGGTTACTCCATAGTTTGATGATGCTAATAAAACATGGAAGTAGAGAGGGAACCCTGTCATTATGATTTGATTAAAAAGTCAGATGTCACATGACACCATGTTATTGTCCAATAGGTTTATTTAAAATCACAAGCTTTCTGAGCGCTGCTCCTTCGTCAGGTGAAGTGAAAAAGCTTGTGATTTTAAATAAACCTG